>NW_027206006.1:527500-675000 GCF_024711535.1 Dipodomys merriami
AGAAGCTATCACCAGGCCACAAGAAGTACAGATAAAATTTTCATCCCATACTCTCCCCTCACAGTACCCCTGTCCTGAAAAACTGCTTACTGAATAAAACGCAACAATGATTGCACATTTATATAAACCTGAGAGAGCATTATCACATTAGTCATAACACCAGAGAGGAACAAGCAGAGGAATCATTATCTGAGTGTCAGAAGTATCAATTGACCTACTGCACCACATGCTTAAGTGGGACCATTAATAGATGTTTTGCCAGCTGCCAGTGGCTCACACTAGCAATCCTAGCTACTCAGGAGACTAAGGTCTGAAGATTGTAGTTAAAAGCCAACCAACACTAGAAAGTAAATGAGATTCTTATCTCCAATTAACTATCAAAAAGCTGGAAATGGTGCTGTGGCTCAAGTGGTAGAGTGCTAGCCTTGAGCAAAGCAGCTCAGGGGCAGCACTCAGGCACTCACACCTCAGAACCAGCACACACACACACACACACACACACACACACACACACACACACACACACACACACACACACACACACAAAGATAGATGCTTCACATTTTCCTGGCCATGTTCTTTTTTCTTATGCTTATGCTTCTTTTGGTGAAGATTTTGTCATCTTGATGTCAATTAATAACTATGCTGTCTTGGGCTTATCGTCCTCAACTTCATATTCCTTGCCTTGTAGAATGAAGACATTTCTTGGCAAAATTCTTGCAGTGGGCGAATCCACTCATAGTAGTCAATGTACATGTATGAAAATACAACCAGGTAAATTGAGGGCATGGGGTTGGGAGAGATGGAGAATGATCTAAGTGGTGACATTGATCAAGATGTACTGTACTCACAAAGTGACATGTTAAATTAGAACTCCTTTGTACAAGTACATAGGTATAATTTTTTAAGTAGAAAAACAATGAAACCAGTGCAATCCATACCTCTTAGGTCTAGGTTGTGCATAGCTGCCTCTTTTAAAGAATATAGGACAGAGAAGAGTGGAACAAATCATTTTCAGAATAAAAGTGATCAACTATACCCCGAAGTTAACATCAATAGTGATGTTGACATACACCCTCGATTTCATGCACTGAGAACACATTTTCCCCCAACCCCCCAATCCTGGGTTTGAACTCAAGGCCTAGCTTCTGTCCCTGAGCTTTCTCCTCTCCACCCCTCCCACCCCCACACACAATGCTAGTGCTCTAACACTTGAGCCATAGCTCCAATTCTGGCTCTTTTTGGTTAAATGGAGATGAGTGTCATGGATTTTCCCAGCCCAGGCTGGCTTAGAATCATAATCCTCAGATCTCAGGCTGGGATTACAGGTGTGAGCTACCAGTGCCCAGCTTGAGAACATACTTTTTCTCTGTAATTCTCCTCCCTGAAACCTCATAGCCACAATCTTAGGAGAAAAGATTCAGAGAGCTCCCAACTGAAGAATATTCTACAGAATGCCCTTTCCAATACTACTAAAAAGGGAGAAATACCATCTCTTTCCCTTTGGTGATTATTATATGACAATAATAATAGCTATTATTATAATGCTCACAATATGTATTCCCATCCCCATTGCTATCAGGCTTGTTTGTATAACTTACTTTTTGACAAATGACATATGAGAAGTGATGACGTGTCTTTTCTGAGTTTTAGTCATGTGGTTTTCACACTGTTCTCTTCCCTTTGGAACCTCCAGCAGTCAGTCTGAATCCCAGAATGGACACCATGCTGAGTGGAAGTGGACATGGATTAGGCTTGTAGCATGACAGAGTAATGAAAGTTGTAAGCTATTGCATCATTGGGGTTGGTTTGCCAATTAAGCTCACATTGAGGTCCCAAATCTAGGTAATCTAGGCCTTTCTCTCCATTCCCTCCTGTCCCCTTCTCATTTTTCCTGAATATTCCCTCTTCTACCAGCTTCTCCTCAGGTGACACAAAGTCCTGAGTCTCCTTATCCTAGACACTGTTTTTAGGCTTAATCATTATGGATTCCTTTCTTACATTTTCTCTTAGCTGTTTCTTCACTTTTGTCTTTCTGGAGTTTTCAGCCAGAAGCTCTCAAGTGTGATGGAGCCTCAGATAAAATCCCTCTGCCACATCTGCCTTGCTTGCTTTCACTCTTCTCATGTTGGCATACTATGAAACCAGAATAAGAAGAAGCTCCAGAAACCCTTTGGATAGAAAAAGAAACCACCGCATGGGAGTGAGGGGTGTGTTAGAAGAGATTGGGAGCTGAACACAGGCAGGAAGGCTCATAGCTTCAGCCTCAGCTGTCTTCTGAATCATTGCCCAGGTACCAGCTGTAATTCTTTGCTCCAAAGTCAATGTGGCAAATTCTGCCATTCTTATTGACTCATCCACATTCACAGACCTAGTTAGGCATCCAAAATGACTTAAAATATAGACTCCCCAAATCATAGAAATCTGTATCAGAGAAAATGGGCAGAAAGAACTTCAGTTAATCAGGTTCAATTCATTTTTACATGCTTATAATTTAACTGAGAGAAAAATATCAAATTCACTCAGCCTTCACAAAATCAAAATATCAAAGCAACTACTTCTTATAGGAAGTAAATATTCACATCATAAATCAGAATTTCTGAAGGGGTGGTGTTCTCAGAAAGTAAGGAATTAGGGCTCAGGACACATTTCAGACACATTTCACATCAGCATCAAGATTAAATTCATTAGCACAGGCTGCAAAAGTTGCTTACTCTCAGCAGGTAAGAACCTATCATTTTTTTTCTGGCCCTTAGTAAAAAAATGATGGAAGAGTTTGATTTCCTTTCTCAATTTCAATCTTCAAAGTCACATTGTCTTCTAAGGAAGTCATTTATCTCACTCACCTGAAAATACAGAATATGTCTTCAAAGGAAGGTCTTCTGGGCATCTGGAAGCAAAATAGGAGGAGTGAAACAGGCTGCAAGATACTTGATTGTTCAGGAATAGAATGTTTGTCTTCTTCCACAGCCAAGCTAGTTTTGAGGGCTTGTCCTTTCCACAAGCCAGGTGGGACGGTGGTTAGGTAGGACGGGAGAAATGTCATAGAGTTTCAGAAAAAGGCAAAAGAAAGGTGTATGGCTTTTCTTCTCAGAACAGAACCTTTAAAAAGGATATGGTTTTTCTCTTTACATAACACTTAATTATACAGTAGTCCCCTTCACTGTAATTTCCCCTTCTGTAGTTAGTTACCTGTGATTAACTGTGATCTGAAAAGATTAAATGGAAAACTCTCATATTTTGGAAGAGACCACATTCACATAATACCTTTTTTGTTTTTTATTTTTGGTTTTTTGGATGTAAGGTCTCACTGTATATCTCTCTCATTATCTTCCTGCCTTAGCTTCAGTTTCCTAGGATTACAGGTGTGCACTTCCACACCCATTTCACATTACATTTTTACAGCATATTGTTACAATTCTTCTATTTTATTAGTTACTGTTATTATTGTCTTACTGAACCTAATTTATAACTTTAGCTTTATTGTAGCTATAATTGTCTGGGAAAAAACATAGTATATATGGTCATCTTGGTATTAATATGGTTGCTTTCAGAACTGATTGAGCATACTAAAATCAGCATAGGATCCAATCCCATATAGAAAATAGCATATTTCATACAAAATAAGTTACACTTTAAATCGCATCAAGGTTATATCTATTACCAACATACATGTAAAGGTATGTAAATAGTTGCTATATTGTCTGTTTAGGGAACAACAAATTTTTCCTATTTTAAATTTCTGGTTGGTTGAACTCCTAGATGTGGAAATTCTGGATACCTACGGTTAACTGTATAAAGTACTTCACTGATTTCACGTACTCACTTGGAATGCATCTCCAGAGGCTAATCTGGAACTACTATAAACATCAAAAAGACAGAAACTTGACCTTCTTATTTTGCCATAATTACTCACTAAAGAAAATATGGATAAATTTCATTCTGTACCTTCTCCTCCTCTTCCTCCTCCTCCTCTTCTACCTCCTCCTCCTCCTCCTCCTCCTCCTCCTCCTCCTCCTCCATCATCCTCCTCCTTCTTATACTTCTTCCTTTTTTCAGTGCTGAGGGCCTTGCACATGCTAGGCTTGTTCTCTACCACAGTTTTACATCCCAACCCTCTAGAGCTTCTCAAAAGCCTAAGATGTTGATTTGGGTTTCCTGAGAGAAATTCATGTTTAATTCCTTGTTTTTTTAAGGTTATCAAATGAATAACTTTATATTTGTAAGATGTTATTATAGTAAATATGAAATAATATTTTTATGTTACTAGGTGGTGCCCAGTTTCCTTTTAGATAGAAAAAATGTGGCTGGCTTCCAACCAAAATCTTTACATCTCAGCTTCCTGAGTACCTAGGATTGCAGGCATCAGTCACCTCTCCTGGATGAGACAAATAATTTTGGTAAGGAAAATCACTATGATATGGAATATGAGGCATGAAGAATGTGGACTAAACAGGAATATTTTGAAAGCTTGAACAAAACTGAAGTTATCACAAATTTGCAGTCTTCAGTGATGAAAAAAATGAAAAAGAAGTTACAGAAGCAGAGAATTGAAAACTAAAAAGAAGTTAGTGAATAATTCCTTGTTAGCAGAAGTACTGATGATTTCTTTTTAGAAAAAGAAATAAAAAAAATCTGTTTGATATAGTGGTACATGCCTATAATTCTAACTACTTGTGAGGTAGACACTGGATTTTTCTGTTGGTATGGTAAAAATATAATACTGAAGTGCCAATCTCTAAAACAAACTGGTGCCACATGTTGATAAGAGAGGGAGAAGTTGGAGGACCATGGTTTGAGGCAGTTAAGATAAGACTATCTGAAAAGCAAACTAAAGCTCAACAAAGTGCTAGGGATTTGGATCAAGAGCAATTATCCAGCCAGGTTGAGGCCCTGAATTCCATCCCTTCTACTGAGAAAGTAAAGACAAGAAAAAGGAAAAAGATTCTTGATACAATTTTCAAGGTATTTTCTATGCAATTTTCTGCTATAATTTCCTTCTTCAATTGCCTTAAAAGTTTTGAGAAGTCATTTACACAAATGACTACCATCATTTGGGGAAATCAAGGGAAAGTCTTTGCAACCAGTTTTGTAAGACAGAACAACTCTGTAAAACTGAGTTCAATGAGAATAAAATGAGAGGTAATGGTTTCATGAAAATGCACTTAATAACTACATGTCAGAAGGTGAGGAGCTCATAAAGAGGATTTACTTCTTAAAAGAACAGGAGGGTTGAGTTGATTTCATTTCAATTTATTTTTATTTTTATTTTTTGGGTCCAGTCGTGGGGCCTGAACTCTGGGCCTGGGTGTTGTACCTCAGTTCTTCAGCTCAAGGCTAGCGCTTTACCACTTCAGCCACAGCGCCACTTTCCTCTTTTTCTTTCTGCTTATGTGGTGCTGAGGAATTGAACCCAGGAACTCAGGCATGCATGGCAAGCGCTCTACCACTGAGCCACCTTCCAGGCCCTCAATTTTTAAAATTAGGGTAAATTTGGTTGGTACTTTAACACCTTTAAGCAAGGTGTTAAGACAATAAAATTATTGTTGAGATTTTTATAAACACTATAAAGCAATTGTTACATAGATTTTTTTTTTTATAGAAACTATTCAACAATTGTTGGATAAATCCCAACAATGTAAATGTGTTCTGTGTCATCTGATGGTGTTGCATATCTCATTATCTAAGGTTGGGAGAATATTATCTTCATTTTCAGAATACAGAAATGGAGGCAAGAAGTATAAATTACTGAAGAAGGATGAAGTATAAATTACAATTAAGACTGAGTAGAAACCAGAATCCATGGCTCAAATTCAATTCATTATTTGCAAACCCTGGGACTATACTAATATCTAAAACTCTTCTGCTAGCTGGGTGACATTGGACATGTTTCTTAGAGTTGTCATGTGTTGCTTTTTTTCTGTAAAAAGCTAAAAATATTGGTGTTTTCTAGAATTAAAGATTATGTCTTTTGTAAAGTGTTATGCATAGAACATGAAACAAGAATTCCATGAACTCTGAAGTTCTTTATGCAGTTTTTAAAAAAATTATTATTTGAAGAATCAAGATAGTGAAAAGAAGAATTTCTACAACAGTCTTGTAATGTATAGGCTTTTTATGTACTTATTTGCCTTCTCTCTGTATCTTCTTAACGGGGTTATTATTGTCTTATTCATGAGTTTAAGAGTTCTTTATATATTATGAATAAAAACTATTTGTCAAGAACTTTATATTTTGCTTCATTAGCAAAAATGCCTGCTATGTGGTTGAACAGAAATGGATGACATCTTTGCCTGATTTCTGAGCAACTGGAATTCTTTCATTCTAATGCAGTACTCTATATCAGGTCAAGAAAGTTCCCATATAAGGGTTGGGAAGGTGGCTCAGTGGTAGAGTGCTTGCCTTGCATGCATGAGGCCCTGGGTTTGATTCCTCAGCACCATATAAGCAGAAAAAAAAGCCAGAAGTGGCACTGTTTCTCAAGTGGTAGAGCGCTAGCCTTGAGCTGAAGAGCTGAGGGACAGCGCCCAGGCCCAGAGTTCAGGCCCACAACCGGACCCTCCCCTACCCCCCCCCCAAAAAAAGAAAGTTCCCATATAATAAGTTTGACAAATTTTTACCATCCTGCTATTTTGAACAGGACAGAATTATTTTAGGGTCACAAGTAGGGAATTCCCCTGTGACCTGTCTCCTGTACAGGCATGGAACCCCAATTTGCAAACTGCTGATCATACTGAAAACAAATTTTTGCTTGTTAGGACTGTCAGATTTTTGGCATATGTGCTCAGGATGTTTTTCCAGAAAACATAAATCCACACATAGAAATTAGATAGTCACAGCTGTTTGAATTGGCATTAGTAATAATATTTTTATTCTTGATGTGCCATATCTCTATATAAAACAGAATGAAAAACACAGTTTGTAACAGAATAAACATGAGTATATCACCTAGAATCTGGATATGGTTAGTAAACTCTAGGGGATTTTCTCATAGCTTTCAGACTTTTCATAAACATAAATAATAGAAACCAAGTGAGATGGTTTATACCTATAATCCTAGCTACTCTGAAAATGGACCTGTGGATAGTGGGAGTTCAAGGTCAAGCTGGAAAACATACAAGAGACCTCCATTTCAATCAAGAAAAGATGGGTCTGCCAATGTGTGGCTTGTCATCCTACTGGACATCCAACTAGGAAGTTCACTATCCAGGCAGTCTAGGAATAAACAAATGCAAGACTCTATCTCAAAAACAACCAAAGCATGCTGGATGTGGCATGATTCAAGAGGTAACGTGCTTGCCTGGCAAATGCAAGGCTCTGAATTGAAACCCAAGACCCTACCAAAAAAAATAAAAATAAATAATATGAAATAATTCTCTAGATAACTACACACTTAGTTTAATTATCTTATGTATTCTCCAAATAATCTTGTAGTGAAGGCAGAGAATTGAATAAGCCAGATCAATATAATACTCCAAAATCACAGAGTGGCCCAGAGGTCAGCTTTAAGATCATTCAATGTCTGGATCTTCCTGTTCTTAGATACACAATCTTATGTGTGTGTGTGTGGGGGGGGACGAATGTATAAGAACAATGCATTTATTTACACCCTTCATCCAGTTTCACTTATGGAAATCCTATCTCAAATGTAATGTTATAGAAGTGGTCCTTTGTGTGTATGTGGATGGTAATTAAGTCATGGAAGCAAGCCTTCATGAATGGGATTTAAATAAACAAAACCAAATAGATTTCACTCCTGATCTTTAATACAGAGCATCACTCAGAAAAAAAAATCCTGACTATGCTGGCATTTCAATCTTGGATCACCAGGCTCCAGAATGTAGAAATAAATTTAGTATTTATAACCAATACAGTGTCTGGTAATTTGCCATCATAGGTCAAAAAGATGAACAGTAAGCCAGCTGAAAAGGACTGTTGTGGTTTCTCTATGTTTTATTCTTCCATCTTTCCAGAGTCCCTGTGATGTAGAAAAATGTGAAGATTCCATAGGGAAAAGTTTTAAAACTGCCTTCTTGTCCAACTCTGACTTCAAAACTTTTGGAATGTAAAGAATGACATCAAGTACTCAAGAGACCTAAGACAAGACAGTTGATCCTCGTCTGCTTTGCTCTTCAGCACCTGGTGAAAATTTACACTATATAAACAGGTCAACTAAAGGTAGTTATAATAAATTTTAAAATGCGTAGCCAGAAAACACTTTATGAACACTCTCACTATAGTCTCATTGGCTCCCATGTCCAAAATAGGAAACTAAGGCTGAAAGAGAGGTAGGTAATTTACCCAAGTTTGCAAAATTGGTATATTTGTACATTTAAATGCAGCCTAAACTATATCCATACTTAGGCTGACATACCATGTGCATTTATTTTTCTGCAGAAATAAAAGGCTCACGAACTTTTTTCCATGTTCTACACTCATATGTGCTACCATGATATCTCTATCCTTGCTGCCGCCAAGTCATATCAGCTGATGTTGATACATCTGTACCCACTCAAATACAAATGGCTGAGACTTGGGCAACTGTACTTTTAAATCTCCCATGCAGTAATAATGTGTAAATAACAGTATGAAATCCTGAGCTAGAGAATAAAACTTCTATGATGGTGCTAGATCCACCTCACATATCTTTGTCTCTTTCTTCCTTCCTTTTTAGTGCTGGGGATTGAACCCAGGGCCTTGTGCATATTAAGCAAGTGCAACAACACTAAGCTACATGGCCATTTCCATCTCTCCAATTTGATTCACTGCTACCCTGTTCCTGGTACTTTGCATTCCTTGGTCATAATATTTGGAGATTAGTAAACTTCATAAGCTTTTCATGTTTTTTCTTCCTTCCCATGTATCAAGACACTGTGCAAGAAGGGTTTTCCTGACCTCCCAAGGCAGAATTCATGGCTCATTATCAGGTTCTATTTTACCATGCATATCACTCTATTATTACATTTATAATAACAACTCACTTAAATAATTGTTCTCTTCTTCAGACTATTGGTAGACTATTGTTCAATCTTATTTTTTATATAACCAGGAATAGAATTTTTTTTGTCTTGTTTTCCTCTTTTTGACTTGGTAAAATTTTCCTGATTTTGAAGAACTATTTATTCTCCATGAATATTGTCTCAGGACATTTCTGCATAATGTCTATAATAAAATTAAGAGATTTCCAGCCAAAGAAGACAACTCAGCATTCTAGAGGTTAATGACTGTACTCTGGATTCGTGTGCATTGGGCACTGCATTTGGCATCTCTGTTTTACAACAATGGACAATCTATATTGAAAGTTGCTTTTTTTTTGTTTCCTATTTTGAGCCATATGAAGTATTTAAGGTGTACAGCAAGTTAATTGTGGAAGTATGAGCTGGTAATCTTTTTAAAATTATTATTTATTGTAAAGATACTGTATAGAGTTGTTACAGATACATGAATAAGGTAATGAGTGCATTTCCTATTGAGCATTGTTACCCTTCCTTTGTTTTCCCTCTATATTCCCTCCTCCCTACTTCCCCAACTCCTCCTTCCCCCTACTCCCGAAGTTGTAAAATTCATTTTCAATGTCTTGTACATTCCATTGTTACAATGGTCAACCTGAATCCTTGTTTCAGCATTTTTTTTATTTCCCTGCCCCTTCCCAAATTAGAAAAATGTATATACAAGATGCAGGGCACTGGAACGAGGGTTATATGAACTGGTAATCTTTAGCCTTCAAATCTTAAAATGAGAATAAGCAATGCATGATGAAATTTGTTCATGAGGATACTCTCAACCTCCTGATTGATGCTCTGATTCTACCATTAAAGTATAATCTTGTTAGAATCAAGTTTTGATCCAGGTTAAAATGCAAATACCCGTGGAAATGATGACATTAAGTTGGTATTAGTTAATTATGCCTTCCTATTAATGAAATAACTTAGAAAAGGTTTATAAAAAACTGGATGATAGCAAGAGGGATTTTAGAAAAGGCTTTATAGTGGGTAATGTATATAAAATTGTACAAAACTGGAACTGCATAATGGGAAAAGAATAAATTCACAGGCAGGTGTAACTTACTTTTCTAGATGAGCCAAGTTAAGATGAATTATTATGTAAGAAGAAAGTTTGTATTTGGTTCTTTCTAACAACTAGCAGATACTTATTTATAAAAAAATAAATACTAGAATGAAAAATTCAAAAGAACTTTGATGATGCATTTAATATTTTGGGGACACAAAAGATTTTTAGTGTAGAGACAATTCAATAAATTATGGTATTTATAAGCACTGGACTCCCATGTAATCATTATAAATGATGTTCTTAGAACAGTGCAATTTCTTAGGATGTTATTAGATAGGAAATATATGCATGATATGATGCCATGAAATGTCAAATTATAAAGTAGGCTCACACCTATAATCCTACCTACTCATAAGGGTGAGATTTGAGGATCATGGTTCAAAGCCAGCCCCCGCAGGAAAATCCATTTAACCACCAAAATGCCAGAAGTGGACCTGTGGCTAGCCTTGAGAGAAAAAAAAAATCTGAGAACAATGCCCAGGCCCTGAATTCAAGCTCCAATTTGGCAATAAACAAATGAATAATCAAACAAATATATGACCCCAAAGTTGTAGGAAAATATGTATATGCATCTATGCATGGCAGAAAGGTCTAACCGTGTGTTCCAATGTTCACCTTGTGGAAGTCCAAAATGGGATCAACATAAACATTTACTTAAAGAAAATCAAGAGTGACAATATATTGGAAATGATCTGTACAACTTGTGGGGCATTGAGAGAGGGAGGGAAAGAGGAAAAAATGAGGGAGTTGGTAATAAGTTAGACAAGAAAGTAATAACTACCTTATTATATAACTGTAACCCCTCTGTACATCACCTTGACAATAAAATTAAAACAAAAAAACTAAAAAAGAAAACTAAAAGCTTTTTTTTTTTTTTACAAAAATCTAGGCCAGTTTTAATACTAATAATGATAATATGAATATGAGTAATAATGTTGCCTGACAACTTCAATCAGTTTCCACCAGAATGTAGAACTGTCCATTTCCCTTTTATTTTTATTTTTATTTTTTTTAATATTATTTTATTTTATTTGAGAACATACTGTACAGAGGGGCTACAATTACATGGGCAGGATAATGCATACATTTCTTACCAAGCATTGCAGCCTCCTCCTTTGTTTACCCTTCACCTCCCTTCCCAGCCTCCCCCCTCCCACAACCCAATTATACCCCCCTCCCCCCCACATTGACATTGTAAAGCTGGTTTTGACATGACATTTTGTACTTCTCATTGTTGCAACAGGTCCACCTGAATCCTTAAACGACTTGTTTGCCCCCATCTCCTCCACATGTTATACTGACATCAAATATAGTGAAAGCGGGGGTTACACTGTGGGGGAGAGACATACAAAGCAACAAAGAAATAATCTTATAAATGCGTTAGAAACATATGCATGAAGGAAACGAAAAAATTAAAATAGATATTTAAGGGTTCATTTTCCTAACATCACATTATCTGACCTTTTCTGCTTGACTCATACCTATACTAGATATTGCAAATAAGGGAAACCATGGGACCTATGCTTCTTTGGGCCTGGCTTACTTCACTTAATATAATTTTTTCCAAGCCTTTCCATTTCCTAACAAATGGGGAAATGTCATTCTTTCTGATGGAGGCATAGAATTCCATTGTGTATATATACCACATTTTCTTGATCCATTCATCTACTGAGGGGCATCTGGGTTGGTTCCATATCTTAGCTATGGTAAATAATGCTGCAATAAACATAGTTGTGCTGGTAGCTTTAGTGTGGTCTTGTTTGTAAACATTTGGGTAAATGCCCAAAAGTGGGATTGCTGGATCATAGGGGAGATCTATGTGAAGTCTTTTGAGGAACCTCCATACTGCTTTCCAAAGTGGTTGAACAAGTTTACATTCCCACCAACAATGAAGTAAGGTTCCTTTCTGTCCACATCCCCTCCAGCATCTGTTGTTGTTAGAGTTCTTGATTTTTGCTGTTCTAACTGGAGTGAGGTGATATCTCAATGTTGTTTTGATTTGCATTTCTTTTATGGCTAGGGATGTTGAACATTTCTTCATGTGTCTATTGGCCATCCTTCTTTCTTCTTCAGAGAAGCTTCTCTTTAAGTCTTTCGCCCACTTATTTATTGGGCAGTTGTTTCTTTGAGGATTTGTTGTTGGGTGGTTTAATTTTTTGAGTTCCAAGTATATTTTAGATATGAGACCCTTGTCTGTTGTATGGCTAGTAAAGATCTTCTCCCAATCGGTGGGCTTTCTATTGATCTTGCTAGCTATGTCATTTGCCCTGCAGAAGCTCTGCAACCGTATGCAATCCCATTTGTCCAACCTTTCTTTGATTTGTTGTGCTTCCGGGTCTCTATTCAGAAAATTTCGGCCTGAGCCAAGGAGACCTAAGGTTTCTCCTATTCCATCCTGTAATATTTTCAGAGTGTCTGTTTTGACTTGGAAGTCTTTGATCCATTTGGAGTTGATTCTGGTGCAGGGTGATATATAAGGATCTAGCTTTAGTTTTCTACATGTAGTTAACCAATTTTGCCAGCACCATTTACTGAAGAGGCTGTCTTTCTTCCTTTCTATTGTTTTAGCTTCCTTATCGAAGATTAGATGGCTATAGGTCTGTAGGTTCATTTCTGGATTTTCAATTCTATTCCATTGGTCCTGAGGTCTGTTCTTATGCCAATACCAAGCTGTTTTGATTACTATGGCTTTATAGTAGAGTTTGAAATTTGGTATTGATATTCCTCCAGCAGTGTTCTTTCCATTGAGACGCGTTTTTGCTATTCGGGGTCTTTTATTGTTGCATATGAATTTTTGGATTGCCTCCTCTATTTCCTTGAAGAATGAGGGTGGAATTTTGATAGGTATCGCATTGAATTTGTAGATAGCCTTGGGGAGTATTGCCATTTTCACGATGTTAATCTTGCCAATCCAGGAGCATGGGAGGTTTTGCCATTTTTTAAGTTCTGTGTTGATTTCCTTTTTCAAGATTTTAAAGTTTTCATCATAGAGGTCCTTCACTTCTTTGGTTAAGTTAATTCCTAGGTATTTTTTTTTGTGGGGCTATTACAAATGGAGTTGCTTTCCTAATTTCAGCCACACTTTTCTCATTGTTGGCATATAGAAAAGCCATTGATTTTTGGGGGTTAATTTTATAACCTGCTACTTTGCCAAAGTTTTGAATCAGCTTGAGTAATTTGGGAGTCGAGTCCATGGGATTCTTTAAATACAAGAGCATGTCATCAACTAAAAGCTTTTACTTATTGTATTTAAAACTATATTTTAAAAGAATTATAGGCATGTTTAAAAGTTCTAATGCATTGCCCCACTCTACTGGACTGGAATATGGGGAGAATTATTTACACGAGTCCATGAGTAAGAGCCCCAATAAGAATTCTACAAAGAAATGTCAACATGACCAAAGGATCCTACTCATAATACCTTGCTTCTACAGCAAATCACACAACCCCCCAATCCACATAATTTGATCATTTAAAGGGAAATGATGAACCTATTTCTCCATTTGTAGAAATACATACCTGTGACAAGGATGGAAAAGGCACTGAGAGCCAAAGTGAATGATACACAATTTTGAGGAAGAGTCCATAGATAGATGTGTCCCACACATTTCCAACCCTCAGTCTAGGAAAGTCAGTCATTCTTGTCATACTAATAAAAACCACAAAAATGCGAACTGTGGGATTCAAAAAGATTGCATGAGAACATGTGTTCATTGTGACAGCACAGCAACTTCAGCACAAATTACTATGTCTCTCTTTCCTTGCCTTATTCCCACCTCATTCTTCAATTCTGAAGGTGAGATTCTGGGGAGCCACTTCTCTTTGCTCCAATAATTAATGAAAGGACACAGGTTATTGGAGATAAAATTTCTACACACATAGTTCTTGCATTCTCATTCTTTATTAAGCTTACTGAGTACTAATGGGATTCTAAAACACAAGAAAGTCTTAATTTTTCCACTAATTTTTAAAATGCCTCCTGTAAGAAGAATCAAAATTAATGAAAGAAATAACTCAGAAACAATATAAAGATATTTGTGGTGTATTGATACCAGGAGAAATTGAAATGTCACATGTAAATACCAAATGACATTTACAAAGCACAGACCATAATTATTCTGTTAGCTAATGTGGTAATTACAGATTTATACTTTCCAAAAAAATCACCATTGAGAATACCACAGCCAATTTCAATCACAGAAACAAAGCTGCAAAGAATTGCTGAAATGCTCACCTATTCAGTCCTAAAATTGAGAGGGTTGATTCTGTTGATGTGGATGGTTTGATCCTCTTCCTCCTCACAAATGAATATGCCTATGTAGAACAATATATAACTATATTTTAACTTTACGGGTGTCTTGCCTTTCTGGTCTGATCTTCAGTCTGAGTACCGCTATTGAGCATATGTAGTTTAGAAACATGGGCCATCCCTTAACAAGCAGAAGCACGCTCTAAAACAGTTCTAACAGAAACTCTGTGATAATGGCAATATTCTATACATGTATTGTCTAACTGACTAGCCACTGGCTACATGTAGCTACTGAATATCAAATGTGAATAGTGTCAGAAATTAATTCTTCCAATTTTAGTTAAGTTAAATGAAATTTTAAACTGAGCTGGACAGCTCAGTTTCCAAATAAGGAAGCTGAAGTTCTTGCAATGATAGTGATAAAATATAATCCAAGCTGGGCAAAGGTGGCTAACACTTGTAATCCTAGTTACTCAGGAGGCTGAGATCTGAGGACCTTGGTTCAAAGCCAGCCCAGGCAGGAAAGTCAGTGAGTCTCTTATCTCCAATAAACCACTAGAAAACCAAAAGTAGCTCTGTGGCTCAAGCGGTAGAGTACTCACCTTGAGCTGAAGAGTGCAGGGACAGCGCCCAAGACCAGAGTTCAAGCCCCACAACCGACCAAAATATCTATATCTATCTATATATATACATATATGTAAATGTATATATACATATACATGTACATATGTATATATATACATATGTACATATATATACATATTTATATACACATATATACATATACATACATATATATACATACATACATATATATATATATATATATATATATATATATATATATAATCCAAGTGAAGAAGTTTCCATTGGATACTAACTGCATGTCTGTGAATTATCTGAGTTTTTCTGTCTTATAGAATTCAGTCATCACTCACCTAGATTGACCGCTGGGTGGAAAGGGGTGGGGAGAAACACAAGCTACTTGGGATACTGAGAACTGCTCCTTGAAGGTGAGGGTTGTGCATGAATCTTTTCTATATTTAGTAGACAGCGAAGTGTCTAGAATGCTGTAGAAAAATGTATTTCAAAGTGTAAAACAGGTGCTCTGTTTATCAAAATAGGAGAGAAATCAGACAGATGAATTCTATAAATATACAAGTAATATATAGAAAATTTGCTACATTCTATTCCATGATAGGTTCTGGAATAAACTTTAGTTTTATGTACATACTCTGTAAATATTCACAGGCTAACATACAGAAATGTAATCCTTTATTACTGTTAAAATACATAGAATATCTTCATAAAATATATTTGTGGACCTATCTTTTCCTTAATTTCTTCCACACCTGCATTAAAAAATGGCTCTAAGAGAAAAGTTTCTAGATGTGTAAAATATGAACTCCATCTATTTCTTTTGTTGAATTTGTACTCTAGATAAGATTTAAGTCCCTATTTCATCTTAAGGCTTAGGGCTAGAAAAAGAATAAGTAATCTCAACAAATTGTCATGCCTCATTTTTAAGGAGAGCTATATATTTATTAGGAGAAATATGTATGGGTCTTGGTAGCTAGGAACATTCAAGAAACAAAAGAAAAAGAACAATTCCACAGCAGTCTCAAGTATTTGCATATCTTCAAGTGAACACTAGTTGCTCTTTATTCTATAGTATATTTACAAAGATAGTTTTACAAGCTATTTCTAAGCTAGTGTCATCCTCCAGAGTAAAGTTCAGGCATGCCTATTGCTCATTATATAGATTGCAGTTGCTCAAACTCAGAACCCGTTGTTTATTTAGGTTTCATCTGGCTATCTTTACCTCACTCAGTAGCACTGAGGGCTGGGATATTTACTTCAAATATATAAATACACACATACACATCACTAACTTTCACTATTGCTGTAAAAATTAAGTGCCTTTTGTCTCTGACCCAAGAGTATCACAAATTGTCTAGCATCCATGAAAATGTGACAAGTTCATTATTAACTTGCAAGTAGTTTAAATTTCTAGCTTCATGGAAGTCTAAATACTCATATGAAGAAAAATATATACCTAGAGTTTTGGTGTGCTTCTACATTACAAAGCTCTCAATTTTCATCTTTTTTTAAAATACATTTTTAATTGTAAAAATACTGTACAGAGGGGTTACAGTTACATGAGCAAAGCAATGAATACATTTCCTATCAAGCATTGCAAAACAACTCATGGGTACAGTGTTTACCTTGCATGCATGAGGCCCTGGGCTTGATTCCTCAGTACCACATACACAGAAAAGGCCAGAAGTGGCACTGTAGCTCAAGTGGTAGAGCACTAGCCTTGAGCTGAAGAGCTGAGGGACAGTGCCCAAGCGAGAGTTCAGGCCTTATGACTGGCAATTAAAAAAATATTCTGTATCAATTTTCATATTATTTGCCTTATTTTAGAAATTAGAAGTCACATATTTCAATCAGAACTAACTAAATTTAATGGCTGCAACTTTCTACAGGGTGTTTAGGTCCTAATAAGTTGTGGATATGCCCCCAAGGCTTTTTACTAAAAGCCGAGGGAAAGAGATCCAAAAATGGGAGCCGATAGGCAACCAGAGCATTATTATGTAGCTTTAGTTCATTGTTACAAAAACGGGTGTGCAAATCAATATGATGGTTCATAGTTACAGGACCAGAAGACATACTGAAAACTGACATCAGAGAAGGGTCAGTCACTGTAGGAAAACACAAAACAGGATGCACCAAAGGATGCAATCATCAATGTCCAAATAAGCAACACAAAATGGGATAAAGCCATTGTAAGCATATATTTGATGAGTGGTTCACATCAAGAATATACAAAGAACATCCTCCCAACAACAACAAACAACCTGATTTTACAATGTGCAAAGAACTCAGATGTTTCTCCAGAGAAGACCATTAAAGTGTTAACAAGCACATGAAGAAGTTGTTTAACATCACTATTCACCAGGAAAGTGTAAGTCAAAACAATGAAGAATATGACCATTTCATATGAATTAGTATAACTACAAAAAACAAAGTAACAATACTGACAAAAGTGTGATAAAATTGGAACCTTTCTATGGGAAATAGAATGGCATCTTTTCTTTTTTTTTAAATTTTATTTTATTTTATTTGTGAACATACTAGTATGGCATCTTTTCAAACAATTAAAAACAAGATCATTCATGCCTATAATCCTAACCACTCAGGAGAGGAAGCTGAAATCCAAGGATGGAGGTTCAAAGCTAGCCTGGGTAGAAAACAGGAAGTGGATCTGTGGTTTAAAGTAGTAGAACACTAGCCTTGAGGAAAAGTTCAGAGACAGTGACCTGGCCCTGAGTTCAAGCCCATGACAAAGATAGAAAGAAAGAAAAGAGAATTGTCATATTATACAATGGCTCCACTTTTGGTCATATACTCTGAAGATCTAAGCAAGGTCTTGAAGAAATCTTTGAACACACATATTCATTTTTTACAATACTAAAACATGGAGGCAATCCAAATGGCCATCAACAAATGAATAGATAAAATAAATGTGGTTTAAACATACAATGGTATATAACTTCAACTTTAAAAAGGGTAAACAAAGGAGGAGGCTGCAATGCTTGGTAAGAAATGTACCCATTATCCTGCCCATGTAATTGTAACTCCTCTGTACAGTGTGTTCACAAATAAAATAAAATTAAATTAAAAAAAAAAAGAACTATGTTGTGACAGATGCTATATTATGGATGAATCTTGGGGACACTGCTAAATGAAATAAGCTGTAAAACTGAATTCAGAAATCCTTACACAAAAAACCATCAGAAACATTCACAAATGTAAAAGCAAAGGAGTTCTTATTGCAAGCTCCAGCTTGGTCCTCCACGCACCAGGTAATGTTAAGAGGCCCTGAGCCCAGGGTTATAGTAATTTTTATACACATTTTTAGGGAAGGCTGGGACTTTGTATACATCACAGCATCTTACAACAAATTATTACAAGTCGCGGGGAAATGATAATAAAATTCTATAGTATGATTGGCACACTACAAAGCAGAAACAGACTGTTGGGTAGATCAAAGGGCTGACACACTTTTTTTTTTGGGGGGGGGTCCGGTCGTGGGGCATGAACTCTGGGCCTGGGCCCTGACCCTTAGCTCTTCAGCTCAAGGCTAGAACTCTACCACTTGAGCCACAGCGCCAATTCGGCTTTTTTCTTTTTGCTTATGTGGTGCTGACGAATTGAACCCAGGGCCTCATGCATGCAAGGCAAATGCTCTACCACTGAGCCACCTTTCCAGCCCCTAGGGCTGACACACTTTAAATGGTTGGCTTCCACAACAGGGAGTCTCATGGAGGTTTGTGCTAAACTGCAGAGTTCCTTTCTTAAACAAACACCACCTGTGGCCTGAGTGTTGGGGTCACCATGCCCTCCAGCACCTGCCTGCCTGCGATTTTCTCAAGGATTGTTCATGTTCCTAGTGGCCAAGAATTGCCTCTTCTGTTCCTTCCTATGCCAGGTTCATCTTCAGCTGCATAACTCATACTTCAGAAGATGACAGCTAGCTCAACAGGGAGTCACTCAGGCCTCAGTCTCCTCAAAGTCAGTGATAAAAAGATCAAATATTGCATAATTCTACTTATATCAGTTACATAGAACAGTCAAATTGATAGGAAGTAAAATCGTACTTGATGGAGATCTTGAAGCAGAGGAGAGTGGAAAATTATTTTAATGAATATAGAATTTTAATCTTGGAGGATGAAAAGAGTGTGGACATCGAATGTATACAATATTTTGACTATACTTACTACTACTATGCTGTATTCTTAAAATAATTAAGATAAGAAAACCTGGGAGAGGAGAAGAAATAGAATGATGGAGGAGTAAATATAATCAGGGTACACTGTATACCTATGTGGATATATCAAAATGAAATCCACTTATATAACTAGGTAATGCTAATACAAAGTGTAAAAAAGATGATAAATTTTGAGTTGCTTGCATTTGACCACAATTACTGATAAAAAAAGAAAAAACAACCCCAGGTTGGGAAAACATTTAAATTGCCAGTAAGCAATAAACCTGGGTTCAAAACTATATCTCACTTAAGTGTGTGAAGCTGTTTTTTTTTTAATGTAAAGAGAGAAGGCTCAGGGAAATCATCTCTTTTGTACAAAATAGTCAATTTGCCGTAATTTGGATGTTATCATACACATTTAAAAAATATAATAGCATATGTAGCATCTGAGATATGTTTCCTCTTTTTTTTAAGCTTCAAAGTAGTTTCTAGTTGCACAGAAAATGCATCATCTATTCTGTTTACAAAACAGTAAAACATTAGAGGTGAGGTCCATAGCCCTTGATATACATGGCCAAACATCTCAGGTGCCTACCATAATATCCACCCTTCCTTTCTGAATCAATAGAGACACCTTTCCATTTAACTGAACCCCAGGCTAAGTAAAATAGTGATAACATTTCCCAATGGTGATAATATTTAGATAACGATACAGAGAAAAATGTTACCTGATAGCTTCTAGAATACTGTCTTAAAGGACAGTCTGCACATGTTCTGTATTTCTTTATTTCCTTCTTTCTGTTCCTTCACCTCACTTCCTGGAACTTGAAAGTGATTAAGGGCATTTTAGCCTTCACCTTGGGCCAAGACAGTGAGGGCTGTATCCTAACGTTGGGGTATGCCTCCATGCTCTTGGAATCTTCATGCTTTTACTGTCTTCCTCTGGACTTTCAACAGATAAGAGATTAAACCATTATTAGTTGTATTGTTATGATACATTTGAGTTCTCCTTTCCTTAAGATACCTACACTGTGGATATGCACTCACAGAAAATACATTGTATTGCTTTTATATATATATATATACATATATATATATGTATATATATATATATATATATATATACATATATATATATATATATAATCCTTTAGGTAGTGTACAAAGGGTCATCACTCAACAAGTCAGTTATTGGTCCTTCATGATTTTTCTTTCAAAATGACATTACCGGTTATATAAAGAACACATGTTCTGCTACTAAGAACTTGCTTCATCTGCAGTTAAATTCCTAAGTATATGCTTTCAGATGCACAAATATGATCTTCGGCCTGAATTTAGCTCACAATGTACCTTCAGGAGAAAGTACTTCCCACAACAAAATACAGGACTATGAAGATAATACAAGCACTCAGGAATGGTGGCCCTTACTTCACCTGACTTTAGAAATACAGTCCAGTTATTTCTCTGCCCTAGATTTGCTAACGGTATCTTACCATATTGGCTCAAAGCAGAACTGAATTTGCCTTCTGTAAGGAGAAATCAAGTTGCATTCAAGGTAAGTATACAAGTTTATGTCAGAGGGCTTTGCTGCTTCAAACAGCTATTTAGCCATTCAATCTCTCTGTCAGCATGGTGTTTCATGGGAGACCAGAACCCTGTGAGTAACAAGTGTAGATGTGCCACTCCGAGAGAGTTGAACCACTTCAGCTGGGTAGTTATGGATAACAGGTGATGGTTGGAATTGGCTCCAACACGGCGGGGATGAATGACTCAGCAAAAAATACACACCTTGTTCCCATCAGGCTTCAGGTGCTAATGCATGTGCTGTTTCTGACTATGGTCTGGGGCGTGTCCCTTTACCTTCCATCCAACGAAAGTGTTTTCCCCACTTGTGCTTTGAGATGGGGCATCCA
This sequence comes from Dipodomys merriami, assembly GCF_024711535.1. Lineage (NCBI taxonomy): Eukaryota > Metazoa > Chordata > Mammalia > Rodentia > Heteromyidae > Dipodomys > Dipodomys merriami. The sequence goes on from NW_027206006.1 coordinate 548,508, forward strand.
ATAAGGAAACTTCCTACTCATGCTCCGAGACTGGGACACCAATCACGAGATGCCATGCAGCACAAGCCCACCCCTTGACCAATCAATCCAGGAACACGCCCTACGGGGCAGAGTCAAAGGGCTGTACATATACTCAGGGATGTGGGCTTCTTCAGATCCGCTTTTGGCTTCTCCTTTTGCTGAGGGGTCTCTTTCACTGCTCTCTTTTCGCTTTGAAGAAAACCTGTTTTAGGGGGGAGATAGGAAGGGAAAAATACAAATTGAATCAATAGGGATACAGTGAGATGAGATGTACAACACGCTATGGCGAAAAACAAACTTTACAACTTTTGAAGCAGGGTGGTGGTGGGGTTCAAATGGAGAGGTGGGGAGGTGAAATGGGGAGGTGGGGGTGAAATGGGGAGGTGGGGGTGAAATGGGGAGGTGAGTTGAATTGGGGGGAGTTTGGGTGGAGGAAGTGTAGTCGTGGAGATGGGAGGGCAGTGATGGTAGGGGAAAAACAAAGGAGGAGGCAACAATGCTCATGTAATTATAACCCCTCTGTACGGTATTTTCACAAGAAAAAACTTATCTTTAAAAAAAAAATTTCTGCTCTCGAATTCTTTAAAGAAAACAAACCTGAGGGGCTGGGGGTTTAGCCCAGCTGAAGGGCGCCCTGAAGAATGTAATGAGCACCCTGTAAGACTTCTTAAAAGCTGCTTAACTCCTGTAAGAGGGAATAGAAGACTGCCAGGCAGGCAGGATTGACTAAGATGTGGGAAGTGTTCTCATACTCTTCATCTAGAGGGCTAGAAAACATGTTGATCTGCTTGCTGCCTCAAGCAATTCAGAAAGTGGCTTGCATTTTCTAAAACCTAAATCCAAACTTTCAACTTTTCCTTCCCACCAAGAATTCTCCTTCAGGCATCTTCCTACCATAGTGTCTTGGCAGCTTGGAAATGCTCTGCCTCAGAAATGTGGCATCAAGAAGGTGCCCTGTGGTCAGCCAAGCAGATAGGATCTAACTGATTCATCTATATCTCTTAAAATGCTACAGCCCGCTCTGTGTTCTTTGCTCTGTGTTCAATATGTATGCTTAAGTCCACAGCTACGTGCCTGCTCTTTCTAGTAGTCATAGGAGCAGAAGTACAAGGCAGGTTCTTTATATGAAGCAGCCACACACAGCTGTTGGTTTCATAACCATCCACTGAGGTGGGTTTGCATAAGGGAACCAAGGCAATATGTGAATAAGCTCATAAGCTTATTGTTTTTTTTTTTTGGTCCGGTCGTGGGGCCTGAACTCTGGGCCTGGGCGCTGTCCCTCAGCTCTTCAGCTCAAGGCTAGCACTCTACCACTTGAGCCACAGCACCACTTCCTGCTTTTTTCTTATGTGGTGCTGAGGAATCGAACCCAGGGCCTCGAGCATGCAAGGCAAGTGCTCTCCCACTGAGCCACCTTCCCAGCCACTAAGCTCATAAGCTTATAAGCCTCCATTCCAAAGAGTGAGCTGCTGACAATAAATTCTGTCTGGGAATGGATTCTGTAGGAGTTAGAATCTTTTCTCTCAAAGTGATTGCTTGAACTAAAGCAACTAAGAGTAGCCATCTTACAAAAAGCTATTTTAACTAAAGTATATCCTGTTACTAGAATGGTTCTAGGGACTTTTTAGGCATGGATTAACTCATAGAGCACAAGCTAAGATTTTTCTAAAAATTTGTGGCCTGGTTGTCCTGGTTTAGTTGTTTGCTCTGAAACTGTTAACCCCTTTGAAAATAGCCAGCTGAGCTTCAAAATTGACAATTGAACAAGACTGTGAGCACAACTTCTGATCAAGAAAAGTAGTAGCTCATTAAGGGTAAAACCTGTTCAGAATCCCACTCAGCACTCTGGAACTGCATGTCCACCCCCTCCCCAATGCCACACCGGCCTAGCCTGGCACATACACAACCCAAGCCTTGGGCTGGCAGGGGTGTGCTTGTGAGAGGCCCGCCAGCCACACAGATGCGAGAGTGGAGAGAGAGCAAGGGGAAGGAGGAGGCCCCACCCCAAAAGGATGGATGGGAAGGGGACCGCCCCCAATCCCCACCCCACTGGTATGGGAAGGGCTCAGGACAATTGCCTGCCCATGTGGGGGTGGGGGTGAAAAGACAAACCCTTGTGTGGAGGGCTGACTTTCAATAGATTGCAGCGAGTGAGCTGCTCTCCTACTTATGAAACCCCGACTCAGAAGCAGATCGTCTATGAATGGCTTTGTGCCAGGTTCCACACAAAGGTGCATTGCATGACAGGAGGGAGGCAGTGCCCTTTCCAGCCTCACCCTGTTTCCCAGGATGAGAGTCTTTCAGCACTGGACCCCAGTCCCAACGCGCAGTGGTGGGGCAACGACCCCGTGTGGACGCCGGGCTGGTTGCTTAATTGGCTTCCTGTCAGTAACAATTTGGGGACTTGTCCAGGATCCTTGTTACTCAAGGGGATCCTGGGAATCCCTCAGGAGGAGACACATCCTACCTTGTTGAGGTAGCTCAAGCTTGGTTAAACACCCTCCCATGTGGTTAATGATGAACCCAAGATGGAAAGTTTATCAGCCATGTCAGGAAGGGGCCCAAGGAAACACCCAATAAAAAGTAACCTCATGCATTGACCATGAGAAGAAAAATTGGACTAGAGTTTAGTACCTTGTTGGTGAGAATTTTCATGGGCTGAGTGTGTCTTACGCACAAAGAGAATTTGAGTCTTGACCTGCGTGTTCATTCTCTGGCCCAAGAAAAAAATGTGGGAGCTGGAGGAAGACATACTTGACAAATCCCAATAAGGGGAGAGTTGAATATGAAAGGGTTGCACAAGAAACTTACAATAGGGAGGATTAAGTGCATCCAAAACTGAAATCACAAGAGACCTGCTAAAATGGGGAATAAGAATTGTAGACCTAAGGAACCCAAGAAAAATGGATCCATAGACCTGCTCCTGATAATCCACTGGAAGAATGTTGAAAAATGTCTGAGAACACTATGAATGATTTTCATTTTTGAGCTCTAGAATATGCACTTGTCCAAACAAAAACTTGTGTATATGTGCTTGCATGTTTGTGTTAAATCCTATATCCGGAAGGGAGAACTCAAAATATCCTACTCACTAAACTCCTTCAGCTGACCCACTTTGACTCTGAGGCTTGGATGGATCCTCTAGCTGATCCACAGATGTATGGCATTGGAAACTGTTTCAGAAGCAGACTTTCAGGGTAGACTTAAAATTTAGGTCAAAAGCCAGGTGCCAATGGCTTGCATCTGTAATCCTACCTACTCAGGATCTGAGGGTTGGGGTTCAAAACCAGCCCAGGCAGGAAAGCCCTTGAGACTCTTGTCTCCAATTAACCACCAGAAAACTGGGAGTGGTTCTGTGGCTCAAGTGGTAGGGCATTTGCCTTGAGCTAAAGAGCTCAGAGACAGCACCCAGGCCCAGAGTTCAAGTCCCACAACCAACAACAAGAAAAATGCTTGGGTGAAATGGATTAAATATTCTGTCCACCATTACTGTTAAGATTGTGTGGCACAAAGGCCAGAAAAACAAGTGGTCCACTTCCCACTGTGATGAACCTCTGACCCCCAAGGGCATGTGGTGCATGATCTGTTGGTCAAACACGGCCTGGGGAAACTTGTAAGACCCTGCTGTTCCTGTTCGCAAGAGTAAGGATCTAAGACAAAAACCCCATCTTCCCAAGGCCAACTATACCCCTTGCCTCTCTAGGTTGGGGGGACAATTGGCATTTCTGGGAAACTTATCAGGATGAGTGAAGGCCGATCCTGTGAAGAGATGAGCAGTATGCACTAACCATAGCCAGGGGAAATGTCTGATGGTATTGTGGAGGACCAGAGTTTGAGACCTTCCTGGCCAACTATAGAAGAACCTGTGCTTTGGTTCAATTGGCCATCCCTTTCACCCTAGCATTTCACCTACCTGTCCATTCTCAAACATTTTATACTAGTAAGGAGAGAGCCCTTCCCTAGTGGGTCATTCATATCTCATATTTTCATGGGTGCTATTCAGGATTCCCCAAAAGTTTCCAAAAAGTTCAAAGCCAGAAACCAAATAGCAGCTTATGAATCAGTTTTATTCTGATGATTACTATAAATAAAAAATGTAGTTTGGGGGCTGGTAAACTATTTAACTAGCATTCATATGAAGTCCTGGGTTTTATTCCTCAGCACCACATAAACAGAAGAGGCTGGAAGTGGCACTGTGGCTCAACTGGTAGAGCACTAGCCTTCAGCAAAAGAAGCTGAGGGACAGTGCCCAGGCCCTGAGTTCAAGCCCCAGGACTGGCAAAAAAAGAGGGTTGTTAAAAGATTTTTTTAAGCCATAAACTAAATGCTCTAGTAGGATAGCATGGGAAAATTAGTTCTAGAAATGTTATCTGAAAAGGGAAGAGTTCATGTGGTGATTGGAGGCCAAAGCTGCACAAAGGCCTTAGAACAATTGAACATTGGCAACTAAGTTAACTAAAAACTCAGATGAAGTGCTGGGAAGTTGACCCAGTGGTAGAGTGCTTGCCTTGCATGCATGAGGACCTGGGTTCGATTCTTCAGCACCATGTAAGCAGAAAAAGCCAGAAGTGGCGCTGTGGCTCAAGTGGTAGAGCGCTAGCCTTGAGCTGAAGGGCTGAGTGACAATGCCCAGCCCCAGAGTTCAGGCCTCACAACCGACAAAAAAAGGGAAAATATTAAAAACCAGGATAACAACAGATGGCTGGAGGGGATGTGGACAGAAGGGAACCTTACTGCATTGTTGGAGGGAGTGTAAACTTGTTCAACCACTTTGGAAAGTAGTATGGAGGTTCCTCAAAAGACTCCACATAGAGCTCCCCTATGACACAGCAATTCCGCTTTTGGGCATTTACCCAAATGTTTACAAAGAAGACCACACTAAAGCTACCAGCACGATTATATTTATTGCAGCATTATTTACCAAAGCTAATATATGGAATCAACCCAGATGCCCCTCAGTAGATGAATGGATCAAGAAAATGTGGTATATATACACAATGGAATTCTATGCCTCCATCAGAAAGAATGACATTGCCCCATTTGTTAAGAAATGGAAAGACTTGGAAAGAAATTATATTAAGTGAAGTAAGCCACGCCCAAAGAAACATAGGTCCCATGGTTTCCCTTAGTTTCAATAACTATATGTCTGAGTAAAGCAGAAAAGGTCAGTTAAGTTGATGTTAGGGAAATTAACCCTAAGATATGTATTGAAATGTTTTCTTTTCTTTCATGCGATTATTTCTAACACATAAGATTATTTTTTGTTGCTTTGTATGTCCCTCCGCCATGGTATAACCCCTGATTCCACTGTATTTGATATTATAATTTGTGGAGGGGAAGGGAAAAAACAAATCGTTTAAATAGAGACACAGGTGGACCCATTGAAATATTGAGATGTACAAGTCGTTATGTCGAAAACGAACTTTACAACTTTGGTGGGGGGGGTGAGGAGAGGAAGGTGGTGGGTGGAGGGAGGATGTGATGGGAAGGGAAACCAAAGGAGGAGGCTACAATGGTTGATAAGAAATGTACTCATTATCTTGCCCATGTAATTGTAAACCCCTCTGTACAGTATTTCCACAATAAAAAAGAAAGAAAAGAAAATAGAAGTAACAATAAAAAATAAAAAAGGTGTTGGTTGCTCACACCTGTAATACTAGCTGCTCAGGAGGCTAAAATCTGAGGATCACGATTCAAAGCCAAGCTGGGCACGGAAATTCCATGAGACTTTTTGCCAATAAACCACTCAGAAAACCAGAAGTGGTGCTGTGGCTAAAGTGGTAGAGCACTAGCCTTGATCTAAAGGAGAGCACCCAGGCCCAGAGTTCAGCCCCAAGACCTACCAAAAAAAAAAAAAAAAAAAAAAAGCTACACCTAAATGGTTTCCGACAAAGAGGGAAGGAGTCTTGGGGGTTTCTATCTAGCAGGAAAGCAGGTTTCCCTTCTAGTTGGGAGGGGGATTGCCTTCTAGTAAAGAGGGGGCTTCTGATCAAATTGATTCAGTTTCATACTGCCCAAATAAGTGTCTAATGTTTGTCAGGTATTGACTTGTGAAAACATCCTGCATGGGGAACTCCAGTCTTAATGACCTTATGGTGACCATGCTTGGCTCCAGGGCCTCAATCCACCCTCTAGTTAATCCTACAATATGGTTGCCACTTCAGTCTTGGAGCAGACACTGTGTATGACTTCCAATTTTGAGTCTACCAGGACTGAAATTGAAACGGATAAGCGAGGTAAATACTGTGGTGATTCTGTCCACAGTCTAAGTACTGCTATGACTGTGTGGCAGGGAGGCCACACAAGTGGTCCTATTTGTGCTGTCATGGATCTCAGACCCCATGGGCATGAAATGCATGATAAGTCATCAAGACAATTTGGAACAACCTGTTGCTCTTCTCAAAAGGAAGAGTCTATTTCAAAAACCCCTGAAACTGATCAGCTCCATTCTTTCCAGGCCAATTATACCTGGGGAAAATTTGACATTTCTGGGAAACTTACCTGGATGTAGTGAAGGCCAACCCTTTGAGATGAGCAATAAGCACTAATCATAGCCAAGAGAAATATCTGGTGGTATTGCAGAAGACCAATGTAGAAGATATTACTGGCCAACTGGAGTGGAATCTGTGCTTTGGTTCAATTGTCCAACCTGCACCTGACCATTCTCAAATACCTTAGGTAAGAAGAGACTTCATAGTAGATCATTCAAGAATCATATTTACAAATATGGTATTTAGGAGCCCCTAAAATTTTCCCAGAAACCAGAAACAGCAGTTCAAATTAGTTTTATTCTGTTGATCTCCACAATCGATTATTCCAATATATGTTTTTATTTATCAGCAGGGTTTGTAATTGGAAATGCCGCCAAGGGGGGGGGGATTAGGGGCCACTGGAAGGATTGAGTGGGAGAAATTATCTCTAAGTATAAGCATCTCCCATTACTTATTCTGAAAACATAGGCACCCATTGTTGGTGAGCCTGTCTGTTAGTGAGCAAGGGTATTTTTCATTTTATTGGAGCTTTGGTTCTGGTTATAGTTTATCTGCTTCTCCCTCTGCAATTTGCTTTTCGCTCTGCAGTCTTTCCTGGAAAAAAGCTGAGCATGAATGACCTCCACTGATGCACTTTTTCATCCTATTTCCATCCATTTCTTTGGCTTTCCCCCACCCTTCAGAAGATACCCTTGTGAATATAACATACATAATTAAAAACATATGTTTTTATTTCAAAGATGAAGTAAGAAAATGTATTTATCACAGCTTTATTTCTCATATTGATTTCTAGAAAGTTTGTCCTGGGATTTACTTTCAATGTGTCTCTCTTGGTAAATGTAACACCATAGTACTTTATAAATAGCAATTAGGTTAAGATAATGCCATCCATTTATGTGTTCCTGTTCACTTTTTTTTTTGTCGGTCATGGCCTTGAACTCTGGGCTTGGTGCTGTCCCTGCACTCTTCAGCTCAAGGCGAGCACTCTACCGCTTGAGCCACAGCACCACTTCCTGTTTTCTAGTGGTTTATTGGAGATATGAGTTTCACGGACTTTCCTGCCTGGGCTGGCTTTGAACCGCAATCCTCAGATCTCAGCCTCCTGAGTAGCTAGGATTACAGGCATGAGCCACCAGCACCCGGCTCCTGCTCACTTTTTGTCTGGCCATTCTATCAGTACAAGGATTAGTTCTCCAGTAGTAAAGGTAGATTAAAAAAATTGTATGGCCTTTTAAACGTGTCCTTGGAGACTTTGCTTTTCAGCATAAAACTTTTACTATTGAGATATATGACCTGTTCATTATCAATGGTCTGTGGTGTGTTCATACAATTTCTGCTGATGTTTATTCCATTTCATATTATCATTACTTGCATTGTTCATTACTGATTTTGCTTATGTTATCTTTGTATTTATTTTTATATTTAGTGTATGTCTCTTTTGATACATATCATAGGGAAACCATATTATTAATGACTAAGTTAAAATAGAAGCATACATTTCTACTTTGATATTTCCTTCTCCCATTGTATAGATTACAACACAGCAAGCTCTAGATATTTTATGTAAAACAAAAACATACATACAGGAAAATGAAATTCCAGACTTGGTGTTCTCATGATTACTTGATGTAAATGTACCCTTATAAAAGCTGTTGTCATTTGATGATGTAGCTGTGGACTTCAGCTGGGAGGAGTGGCAGGACCTGGACATTGCTCAGAGTACCTGGTATGGGGATATAATGATGGAGATCTACAGTAACCTGGTGTTCTTGGGTGATCAAAAGTCACATTAACTTGCTAGGGTCAAGTGGTTCATTTTTAGTATATATGTGAATATTTATCAAACTTTCAATTCTATTAGACATGAGTCCAGTCTGTAAGAAGTTTAATTTCTTTCTAAAGACAACTTCAACTTGATGGTATAACTCCTGAGGCAATTTTATTCTCATTCTTCAAGAATACAAACCAGCAGGTTGACAAAAGTTCTAAACTATGTTCCACGGACAGGAGACTGTCTTCCCAAACCTGAGGTAATTTTTGTATGTTGATTACAATCTAGGATAGAATGTATATCACTATTGGAAGTATGCTTTGTAAATCACCAATTTAAAGTGGGTATTTATAATCCAAACCTGGCACTGGGTACAGTTTTTCATACCTGTAATCCTAGCTATTCAGGTGGCTGAAATCTGAGGATTTTGGTTTGAAGCCAGCAATGGCCAAAAATTCCACATAAGACTCTTATCTCCAATTACTCTTCAAAAACTGGAAGTGGGCCGAGTGCCAGTGGCTCATGGTTGTAATCCTAGCTACTCAGGAGACTGAGATCTGAGGTTTGTGGTTCAAAGCCAACCTGGGCAGGAAAGTCTGTGAAATTCTCATTTACAATAAACTGCTATAAAACCAGAAGCAGTGCTGTGACTCAAATGGTAGAGCACTAGCCTTGAGCTGAAGCACTGAGGGAGAATTCCCAGGCTCAGAGTGCAAGACCCACAACCAATAAAAGAAAAAAAACAAAACTGGAGTAGAACTGGGACTCAAAACTGGTAGAATGCTAGCCTTGAATGAAAGAGCTGATTTCAAGCCACACAACCAGCAAAATAGATCCAAGTCTGGGAGCCAAGGAGCCAGTGAGCAATGAGAAATATGATTTAGGAACAACATTCTGAACAGGATATCTGAGATCTTAGACCAATGATTACCCAGCATGAGCAACGGTTCTCCACTACTTCTTATTAACAGGGCACTGTGTTCCTAAGTCTAAATTGATTGTCATTTGGAGCATGGTGCAGAACCATGGATAGGAGTAGCCTCAGACAAGAATTTCACAGGTGAGTTAATTCATCTGGGATAGTGATGTTGGAGCCTGAGCCCAGTTGATAAGTTAATCTTGTGTTATACTGAGCAATAATGTTTGTAATTCCCCTGAGTCCTGTTTGTGGGAGAGAACTAGGTGATCCTTTGTCTCAAATACTTATGAATTAATACTTTATATGGAGACATACTGAACTCTATGTGGCAGTAGAGTTCAAGTTAGGAATTCTCTTTCTTTTTGTGGAAATCATACTGAAACAAAAGAAAGAAAATTCAAATGTAGAAAATGAGATTTCATTTTCTTTGAAGCTAGGACTATGCAGGTATAGTAATTGAATACACCAGAGCTGCTCTCATATGATAAGGAAAGTAGCAATTGGTGATGCACTGAGACTGAGAGTTAGACCAATGCTTTTAGTCTACAGAGAATGATTGAGTAGGAGGTGAGCTGGCATATTTTTGGTCTTCCATGGTTGTGAGGGGATGGAATGCCAGAAAAGGAAATCTGAAGAGACTTTGTCTAAGATGGGGAGAAATGAATTTTAAAATTCCCACAGATACCCAAAGTAATTCTTAGTGAGAATTTAGAATTGAAGAGATGTAATTATAAATCCTTGCTCTCAGGAAACATTACTGCTTAAGCAAAAGCTAAAGGGATGCCTAAAACATCCTATGTTCTCCAAATCTACAAAATCAGAGAAGTCCAATGAGCATAAGCAATGTACAAAAGCTGCCTCTCAGAAGTCAGACCTGAAGAGAAGACACAGAAGAGAAACCCTATGAAAATGAGGAATGTAAGAAATTTTCCACCCATAAGTCAGCTCTTAGCATGCATCAGAGAACTGACACAGAAGAGACACCTCTGAATGTGGCTTAGACACTTGGCCAAGCTTTCTGGGGTCCTGAAGCCCCCACACAGGCCCCGTGGCCTGAACAGCAGAATCTAAGCCTCTGGATTGGCCACTCACGTGGGTAGGAATGAATTACCCAGTGTTGGATGGGCAGAAGTTACAGCACTTGATTAGGAGAAAGTTACCTTGGTGGTCCTCTGGTGATTCCATTGTAGGACCATGGGCTAAGGCCCAGAGCAGCTGGTCAGTACCCTGTCTGAAGTGGAGGGGGAACATATCTACTGGGGAACCTATCCCAGGTTTTGTGCACCAAATGTAAGAATCTGTCATGACCATCACAGGGGACCACAGGGATGCAGGCACAGGAGAAAGATTATTAGAGGGGCTATATCTGTTGTAAGGTAAATCATCCAAAAGCCACATTTTAAAAAATAGAGTATTGGAGTCTTTATTATACAGTGAACAGGCTGCAGGCCGCCAGTTGTTACAAAGGCCTACAGCACGCAAATACACATAACCCAGCTAGGAAACATGCTAAAGAGGAAAGTAATAACAAGAACAATACCAACAAGCCAATTCAGCTCCAATGGAGAGCTGAATTGGGACTCCATGATGACAGGAGATAAGCCAGGAGACAGGACACATGACAGGATCACAGAGACACAAGTGTCATGGAGTCCAGCGGCTAGGCTGGTCCAGGCCTAAAATATGTTGGCACAGAGGGCAGATCCTCAGAAAATTCCCAGTCCCTGATTCAGTAACCTATCAGCCAAGTGCCTGTCCCTGCCTCCAGGGGTCTGAGCATGTCTATTACTTGCTAGGCAGGTGATGGGGGTGGGGGAAGGTTCCTTCCCCCAGCATGAAGATAAGATGCCAGACCCTACCATCCACCATGTGGCCAATATGGCACTGGCCAGACTTGGCCTCCTTACTTCATATCTCCTCAGGAAAGAGAGCAGTTGGCATCTGCCCCTATCCAGGTTGCAGGAGCGTCTAGAGGAGAAAGTGAGAGCTGAAGTGAAGTAAGTGCTTGCTAGGTAGATCTGAGTGAAGGGATGGAGTGGTCAGCTGCTTGGAAGGAATTCAAGGGCAGGGAGTGAAGTGGATTCTGAGATGGGGCCCAAGCTGGTATGATTCCATTTTGAGCTTTGTCTTTGTTTTAAGAATTTTAGACTTGATAGGCCTAGTTCCTGGAATGAAGAAAATGCATCTGATCCTCCTCCCCTTAACAACCTAACCCACTCTTGATTGTTCAGTTAAAGACTGACCCATAAGGGGCTGGGAAGGTGGCTCAATGGTAGAGCGCTTGCCTTGCATGCCTGAGGCCCTGGGTTTGATTTCTCAGCACCACATAAGCAAAAAGAAAAAAGCCGGAAGTGGCACTGTGGCTAGCCTTGAGCTGAAGAGCTGAGGGACAGTGCCCAGGCCCAGAGTTCAGGCCTCACGACGGGACCAAAAAAAAAAAAGACAGACCCATAAAACAGGTTGTAATCTGGCTCCAACTGGCAAGCATCACATGCTTATGGTAAACCCTTACTTTTGCACATGCTTACAGTAAACTCTGCCTATTGGCCACCTGTGTGGTCTGGTATGATTGTACAATCCTTTGTGTGTGTTACGATTCCGTTGGTCAGCTGTTCATGACCAGACTCAACCTCATGGATTTTGCCTTTAAAAACCAAAGAATGGGGGCCGCTTGGGGGGGCCGCTTGGGGTTGCAGTATCAGCTCCCGCAGTTGCTTCAGCCCTGACTGGTCCGTGTAGGAACCTTCTCAATAAAGTTACTTCTTTGTTAACAACTTCCTTGTGGTGGGCTCTGTCACTCTGGACGATTAGGTGGGCTTGCCTGCCTGAGTAGGCCTCCTACTATAGGAGGCCCCGGGTCTAGGTTGAGCTGAGGACCAAATGTGTGGATAATACTAACAGATACCAGTTATGCATTTTCCTGAATTGTTAGTGGCAAGAGATATTTTTGCCAAGCTTACTCCTGCAGATGACTAAGATTTAAGACAAACTTTTAAGCAAATTATCTTAGCTTGGCAATATTTTTCCAGGGTCAGCTGCTTGTGACCTGGCTCAACCTCATATTAGCATATTAAATACTTCTATTGAAGAATGCTGGGTGGGGATTCCCTGGAGCCCACCCAGTAACTGACTCTACTTTTTGTCCCAATTGTCTAGAGCATTTTACATATCAATTGACCTTTGAATACCTTCACTTGGATGAAGCTACTCTCTCTACTCACCTGGCAACCTGACTTTCTTTTGCCAATTTTAGCAGGGAGCACTTTACAATTTTTAAGCTGCTAAGATTAGCTAGTTGTTTTGAACCAGGTCCTCAGCTTCTGGCACACTCTCAACTGCCTCCTGGCAGAGTAGGACACAGCACATAGCAGGATCTGCTTTCCCCCATAGAGAAGACACAAGACCAAACACAACAATAGGCTCAAGACCAAGACAAACACAGAAAAAAGCCAGCTAAGGTCAGGCAAACCCCAACACAAACATATCCAGAATTTTCTTCTGTATGAGAGCACTTTTGGTGGGACTTGATCCACAGATCTTCCCACTAGAGGCTGCAGAATTCTCCACAGAATGAGAGTCTGTTGAGTGAGTGACTCCCATTCAGGGCCACCAAAACATCTCAGCACCCATCAATGGGAGAGCACATCACCCAATACCACTTCAGTTTACAGATGGACTGTGTGGTCTCAGGTTTCAGAAAAATACATAAACAAAATATAGGACAAAGAAACAGTTCCAGAAGATTTTTTTTTAATTTTTTTTGGGTGGTCTGGTCATGGGGCCTGAAATCTGGGTCTGGGCGCTGTCCCTCAGCTCTTCAGCCCAAGGCTAGTGCTCTACCACTTGAGCCACAGCACTACTTCTGGCTTTTTTCTTTTTGCTTATGTGGTGCTGAGGAATTGAACCCAGGGCCTCATGCATGCAAGGCAAATGCTCTACCACAGCCACCTTCCCAGCCCCTTCCAGAAGATTTCTAAGCCACTCCAAATAGATGTTTGGATGAAATTTCAAGCATTGATGAGTTGGCTGTCAGAGTGGTGGAAAGACTACTGGGCCCTAGAACTTCACAGGGGGGCATATCTTTCCTATATGGGTTTCCTTCCCTTGGCAGCTGACCCACCAAGACCATCTGCCAGTGGCTTCAAGGAACCCAGATGCCCTCCTTGGCACTGGGATCCGCAATGAGACCCCATTTTTTGTAAGGTGAAATGATCCCAGAAGGCACATTTTGGAAGATGGGATATTGGAGTCTTTATTACACCACTAGCAGTCAGCAGGCAGCCCATTGTTATGACGGCCTACAGGCCCCCAAATACACATAACATGGCTAGGAAATAGGCCAGAGAGAAATGAAAAAAAAAAACCAAAACAATACCAACAAACCAATTCACCTCCCATGGAGAGCTGAATTGGGATACCATGATGACTGGAGATGAGCCAGGAGACAGGACACAGTACACAATCATGGAGACACATGTGGTATGGCCTAAAGAAGGTTCTAATAGGGGGCAGGCCCAACAGAAATTCCTAGTCCCAGGCTGACAGGTTCAGTAAACTATACCTATCAGCCAAGTGCCTGCCCCTGCCTCCAAGGATCATCTGGACAAGCCTTCTCACGGGAGATGGGGCACTTCCAAAAACAGAGAATAGTGTCTCAAGGTGTAGAGTGAAGGACTAAGCTAATTCCATTCTAAAAGCAAGCCATCATTTCCTGTACAACTGGCCTCAGGTTGAACTTAAGGGACAAAACAGTTATTGGAAAAACCAGCTCTCGAAAAGTTATCAGAAAGCCCACAATTGAAACTGCAATTATACCCCTAGCAACCATCAGTTAGACAAGGGTTGAGAAACACAACCCCAGTTACTGGAAAATGGGCGGGATGGTCAGATTCCTGGTAGAAGAGGCTGTAGAGTCAGGGCCACCTAACCCAACCACCAGGAGCCACCTTAAACAGTGAACTCCTGGCCACAACTGATAAACAGTTTAAAAATATATTGTTGCCTGCATTCCTGTGGTCAGTATTATGTATCCCAACTAATGATCTGCTTGCTATGTATGATTTAATGAATCCTGTAACTACTAAGTTGGAAAGCCCCTACCTTTACTGAAAATGATTATACTCCTAAGCAATGAGCCTACCCTGAAATTTGCTCTCAAAATGCTAACCAATTATGTAGAAACTCACGAACCTTAAACTCCCTCCTATATGCTGGAAACCCTATAACAACCCTGCTGAACATGTGGTCGGGGCTCACAACTCTGACACACTACATCATTGACAATTGTGAATCCAGGCTCAAGCTTGCAAATAAACAACTCTTTTGCCATTTGCATTGGTCGTGGTCTCTGGGGGTCGCTTGGGGGTCTCGAGTTCGAGTCTAATATAGAGTACCACCGTTGAGTGGAAAATATCAAGGAGAGACCTCAAATTCTGAGTTCAATCCCCAGTATTGGCAATAATAATAATAATAATAAATATGTTACCAGCTGAACTCCTTTGAATAAATGGGATGTTGTGATTCATACATATAATTCCAGCTATATGAGAGGCCTAAGTAGGAGTACTTCAGTCTGTGAACCAGCCCTTTTTTATAGAACACAGTTTATAGAAGACAGATGGGAAAGTGAATGACTCCCAAATGGCCATGTGTGTGTTTATGTGTGTATTTTTGCCTGTGTCTATGTGTATGTTTCTGTGTCTGTCAGTATGGTGTAAAAATAGAAGAGCCAAGGCTACATGTGACTGACTGCCAATCTCCCTATTTTTTGCTAAGGTTCTATAGAAGAGGCAGTGGAGTGAACAGGGTGACTGGTAGGAATAAGCTAGCAATAGCAAATCTTGCTATGTAAATCCACTGTCTTTTTCTTATAGATGTAGACATGGCCAGTACTTAAAGACTCTGTTGGAAAAAAATAAAATAAATATTGGAATTATGGTAGACCTAGGAAGCCTGAGGTGAGACTCTGAGTGAAACCTCTTTTTCCTAAAGAGAAAAGACTCTTTCAGCTTGCCCCTGAGGGCTCATGCTTTTATTCTTAGCTTCTCCAGAGGCCAAGATTTGAGAATCTTGGTTTGAAGCTAGCCTTGGCAGAAAAGTTAATTGACCACCTAAAAATTGTGAAGTGGAGCTGTAGCTCAAGTGGTAGAGTGCTAGTGTTAGTTAAAAAAATAGCCAGAAGCTGGGTGCGGGTGGCTCACACCTGTAATCCTAGCTACTCAGGAGGCTGAGATCTGAGGATTGCAGTTCAAAGCCTGCACAGGCAGGAAAGTCAGTGAAACTCTTATCTCTAATAAACCACCAGTAAAACCGGAAGTGGCACTGTAGCTCAAGTGGTAGAGCGCTAGCCTTGAGCTGAAGAGCTGAGGGACAGCGCTCAGGCCCAGAGTTCAAGGCCCACGGCTGGCAAAAAATAAAAAATAGCTGGGGGGTCTGGGAAGGTGGCTCAGTGGTAGAGCCCTTGCCTTTCATGAATGAGGCCCTGGGTTCTATTCCTCAGCACCACATAAGAGGGAAAAAAACCCCAGAAGTGGCACTGTGGCTCAAGTAGTAGAGCGCTAGCCTTGAGCTGAAGAGCTGAGGGACAGTGCCCAGGCCCAGAGTTTAGGCCCATGACACCAGGCCCACATGCCCCCCAAAATAGCCGGGTGCCAGTGGCTCAAGCCTATAATCCTAGCTATTCAGGAGGCTGAGATCTAAAGATCATGGTTCAAAGCCAGTCTGGGAAGGAAAGTCCATGAAATTCTTATCTACAATAAACCACTAGAAAACTGGAAGTGGTGCAGTGGCTCATGCAGTAGAGCACTGGCTTTGAGCTGAAGAGTCCAGGAACAGCATTCAAGCCCAGAGTTCAAGCCCTATGACCACCACCAACAACAACAAAAAAGATAAAAGGTCAAGGATGACACTCAGGTCCTGAGTTTGGCACAAGAAAGAAAGAGTTCTTTATGAACAATTTCTTTTAATTCAAGCAAACAGTTCAGGCCTTATTAGGGATGACTGGGTTATATAGGATTTGGATTCCTGGTCTTGGTTTACTAAGCACTTCCTGAGGTTACACAAACATGTTTCTAAACTCCTACAGGATGTATTTAATTACTTAACCCTATAATGGCATCCATTTTGGTTCTAGGAATTCCAAACTTAGTTAATATTTCTGTGTATGTATAGATGGAAATGTTTTATTCTAACATTCCATAAAATATTTGATCCTCTATATTATTTTCAAAAGGGTTAAAGAAGTTCCTTCTTTTTTCTGGTCATGGGGCTTGAACTCTGCACATCGGCACTGTACTTCAGCTCTTCATCTCAAGGCAAGTGCTCTACTGCTTGAGCCACAGCACCACCTTCAGTTTTCTGGTGGTTAATTGGAGATAAGAGTCTCACAAACCTTTGTGTCTGGGCTGGCTTTGAACCATGATACTCAGTTCTCAGCCTCATGAGTAGCTAGGATTACAGTCATGAACCATTGGTCCCCGACAGTATTTTATTTTGTAAAAGCCATTTTTCTTGAGCCCAACCTCTAAAAGTATTATTCTTTTATTCACCAAAAATAAGAATTCTAACTGTGCACTGTGCAGTATTAAAGCCATCCTCTGAGACATTTAAAATTTTTTATTTTATTATTTTTTTTGGGTCCGGTCATGGGGCCTGAACTCTGGGCCTGGGCACGGTCCCTCAGCTCTTCAGTTCAGGGCTAGCCCTCTACCACTTGAGCCACAGCGCCACTGCCGGCTTTTTTCTTTTTGCTTATGTGGTGCTGAGGAATTGAACCCAGGGCCTCAGGCATGCAAGGCAAGTGCTCTACCACTGAGCTACCTTCTCAGCCCTCTGAGACATTTAAAATTTTTTAAACAAAAATGGATAAAATGTAATAGTATGTGGTGAGATCTTCTGGGTAGCTAATTTTCCCTTTTTTATTTTCTGAATTTGATTTTTTAAAGTAGTATGGGCATGCTCCACAATGCCCTGTCCTTGTGGATTATAGGGGATACCCATGGTAAGAGTAATATGTAGTTGTGAGCACAATGTTTTAAAGGCTTGAGAAATACAAGTAGGACCATTATTAGTTTTAATTTGTAGGGGCAATTCCATAAAGGCAATAGCTCAAATAAATGTTTAGTAACATCTCTATAAGCCTTTCCTATGAGATAGGAGGCAAGAAGTAATCTAGAGTAAGTATCTAAAGAAACATGAATATAGGACAAGTAGCCAAAAGAGGGAACAGGAGTCACATCCATTTGCCATAGCTGCCCCTGCAGAAGACCCTGTGGGTTAACCCCAATGGTGTGGGAAGCATGTGCAAGTGGATAACGGGCACATTGGTAAACTATTGCACAGGCTTGTTTATGAGTTAATCTAAACTGCTTACAAAGGGCAGCTGCATTTTGATGAAATTTTTGATGGGCCTCAAGTGCTGCATCAACAGGGGATTGAATAAGCATCACAAACTGAGTTAATTTATCAGCAAGGGCATTGCCAAATGTTAAAGATTCAGGTAAAAGAGAATGAGAGCATACATGGCAAATAAATACAGGAGTTGTGTACCATAAAAGTTGCTGTTGGTGGGTAGTAAAAAGATGTAACAATTCCTCATTTGAGGTGGGGATAATGGCATCACAAATGTGTTGTATATCAGAAACAACAAACTGACAATCTGAGTACAAATTTATAGCAAAAGGGTACTGTTGTAAAGCCAAAGTATCAGAAAACACCTCCACCCTTTGTGCAAAAGTGTTATTATATTGTACCTGTATGGTGGAAGGATTACAATACGAGCTCCACCTTTTTATTTTTAGACCCATCAATAAACATATTGGGGACATTAGCAATGGGCTTAGAATAAATAAAGGAAGGGCTGGGGAAATGGCTTGCATGCATGAGGCTCTGATTCAATTCCTCAGCACCACATAAGCAGAAAAAGTTGGAAGTAGCACTGTGGCTTAAGTGGTAGAGCACTAATCTTGAGCTGAAGAGCTGAGGAACAGTGATCAGGCCCGAGTTTAGGCCCCATGACAGACAAAAAAAAAATAAATAAATAAAGGAGCAGGCAGTAATAAAATGATCTCAGCAAAATGTAATGGTGATGTAGGCAAGTGAAAAAGTACTTGCCCAGAAAAATTGGCCATAGCAATTTGTCATTTTAAGGAGGTCTGTAATAGGCTATTAAACTCCATTCTAGTTATGTGCTAGCCCAAGGCATTAGGCTCACGCCCAGTCAATTGAATAAAATGCCTATGTCCCTTAGAAATAAGTAAGGAAATTGAAGCAATTAAAGGGTTAATAAAATTTATGGAATGCAAGTCCAAAAATATCCATTTAATTGGAGTATCCTGCCAAAGGACAGCAATAGGGAATTTACTAGGATTTAAAATATATAAAACAATTGTTTAGATCTATATGCACAAGTGGGCCTCACCAACTGTACATTTAACAACTTTTTTTAAAGTTGGGTGTGGTACTTGAACTCTTTCTGGGTGCTGTCCCTGAGCTCTTCAGCTCAAAGCTAGTGCTTGAGCCACAGTGACACTTCCAGCTTTTGTTTGCTTATGTGGTGCTGAGGAATCGAACCCAGGGCCTCATGAATGCAAGGCAAGCACTCTACCACTGAGCCACATTCCCAGCCCCCATTTAACAACTTTTAGGGCTTTAACAGCTTTAGGCGTTGGGGAGGCTGAGTTAGAGTCATCCTGTAAAATCTGAAAAAGAGATTGTAACTGCTTTGAATTAATTTGTAATGAGGGGAGAATCCAATTGATGTCCCCCAATAACTTTTGAAAATCACTCAGTGTTTGTAATTGCTCAGTCCTTATTTTTAGTTCTTGGAGAGTAACTTTGCTGTGGAAAATGTGATACCCTAGATATGAAAGGGGATATTGTCTCTGAACATTTCAGGGGCCATAATCAGTTTGTACAGCCATAAAGACTGTTGCATATATTAAAAAATAAGATCAGCTTGTTTTTTATTTGATACTCCAATCAGGATATCATACATGTAATGGATTATATAGGCAGAGGGGTACTTTTTACATGGGCTGTATGGCTTTGTACACAGAGGGTTGGTATTCCATGGGGCTGTTGGCCATTTTCTGGGGCAGCACTGTCCATTTATATTTGTCATAGGGCTTAATCATATTGATGCTGAGAACAGAAAAAGCAAATATTTTCCCATTCCCTGTATAAAGAAGTATGGTTAAAAAAATAAAAAAAACAACAATCCTTTCAATCAAATACCATAGAGAAAAAGATAATGGAATAGCTGTTGGTGAGGGCAAGCCAGGTTGCAAGGCACCTATAGGAAACAGCTTTATTATTCTCTCACAAGTCCTGAAGAAGTCTCCATTTCCCTGGTTTTTTAAAAAATAATAAAGACAGGGATATTTCAGGAACTAGTGGAAGGTTTAATGGGGCCTTGTGACAATGGTTTATGAACTAGACCCTTGGCAGCTTTAAGTTTTTTAGTTTTTTTAGGCAAGGGCCACTCAATGACCCATAGAGGTGTTGAGGTCTTTCAATGTATAGGTTTTGCATGTAGAGCTGCCATTATCAGTGAGGCCCTGTGGAAAACCTAAGCCCTGTCTGTCTGGGTTTGCAACAGGCTGGTAAGGTTTGAACCTTCCTTTCCCTCGTGGAACATTTTATCATACCCTTGATTAAGCATTTGTTGAGTAACAACTGGGCTGGGACTGTTGATGGAAGCACCCATCAGAGACAACTCGTTCTGGCCCCACAGATTTACTGGAAGATCAGGCAAAACAAAGGGTTGAAAGACACCCAGATGACCTTCCTTGGTCAGCCACCACAGCATGGCAGAACCTTTTTGAGTAACTTTGGACGTGCCTGTACCCTGCAGCAGGGCGAGGCTATCTTCTTTTGGCCAGGAGGGAGGCCATTGTAGGTCAGATATAACAGAAACATTAGCTCCAGTGCCAATTAGGCCTGTAAAAAGCTTCCCTCCTATGTAGAGTCCAAACTTAAGTTGCTCTTGTCCAATTTTTGAAGTGAAAGGCCTTATCTGTGGAGCCAAAGCCTCTATCTTCCCTGTTAGATTGAAGAGACTTATTAGAAGGAGAAACTAAAGAAAGCAAAATCAATTGAGCAATGGAAGTATGAGCAGGAACAAGCAAGGTTCCTTTTTTTTAAGCCATCCATAATTTTAATCTCTCTGATATAATCATTATCAATACACCAGGGTAAACAATCAGTCCTTTTATAGTCCAGCTAGACTTGCTCAACACCTGTCCCAGGTAGCAAAGGTCCCCGACCCCTTTAGGAATGGCAACTGGAGTTCTCCCCCCCAAATACAGCCTCTGTTGTTTGTCTCCATCTTGTAACACAGGAAAATGTTGGAAATCCCCAGTATCCTCCCACCACATCTTAAGCAGTCAATATAGATGATTGTACTGCGAACATAGGAGTCTGAATTAAGATCAGGTGGTAATTGCCTTCCCCTTTATCATAGGAAAAGTAGCTCTCACAGGGATAGGCATAGGAGTGGTTGTGGCCTTGGAGGATTTTTGTCTTTTTTTCTAGGTTGTGGGGCTTGAACTCTGGGTTTGGGCACTGTCTCTGTGCTCTTCAGCTCAAGGTGAGCACTCTACCACTTGAGCCAAAGCACCACTTCTGGTTTTCTAGTAGTTTATTGGAAATAAGAGTCTCATGGATTTTCCTGCCCAGGCTGGCTTTGAATCATGATCCTCAGATCTCAGCCTCCTGAGTAGCTAGGATTACAGGTGTGAGCCACTGGCACCTGGCTCTTTGTCTTCTTTACAGAGAGTGTCAAAAATCTGAACCAGATTTCTAATGTTTCTAACACTCCCACAGTAGGGCTGACAATCCTCTCTCTCCACATCTGATGTACAAAGGAGGGTCTCTTTATTCTTCCCCTCAGACAAGGATTTTATAGAAATAATTTCAATCTGGTGATTGGGACCAAGACTCTCTCGAATTATATTGCAAACAGAAAATGTCTGAGGAGGGATAGCATGTTTTCCTCTGATTTTTATATGATTTTTAAAATTCTTGATCTACCTTTTGCCATATAGCCAAATCCACTGTTCCCTCTTTGGGGAACCATGGGCAGAGATCATCCACAACCTCAAAAGATTCCTCTAGCCCATTTGAATTAATCTTGCAGCCTTTTTGCCTCACACGGGCCAAGAAGGCCATCACAGTCACCTTTCTTTGCTGTGTTTCATGGACTTTCCTGCCCAGGCTGGCATTGAAGTGGGATCTTCAGGTCTCAGCCTCCTGAGTAGTTATGATTACAGGCGTGAGCCACCACTGCCTGGCTTTGTTCTGCTTTCTAATTTTTTTTGTAAATGTGATGTTCAGAATAGTCATAGTTACATAGTCATGCAGTGTACATTTCTTTTTGAACTGTGCTATTATTTTTTATTTATATTAGGTGTGCAAATTAGTTTCATTTAGCTATTTCAAAATACATGTATTTACTTTAATCAGATTAACTCATTCTGTGGTCATCTCTTCACTTGTTCACACCCTCCTTTCCCACTTCTATTATTCAAATAATTTCAGTGAGTTCCTGTATGCAGTCTTCATACTTTAGAATCCTGTATATCAGTGTTATAATCCTGTATATCAGTGTATATCAGTATATCTGTCATTCCTGTTCCTTCTATTACTCCCCTTGGCATCCTGAGATATATTGGATATTATAATTTTGGGTTAAGGATGTGATTATATACACACACACACAGGAATGCATATGTATATTTTTAGGACTCCATTCCATATTTTTTTTGGTTGTGGGGCTTGAACTCTGGGCCTGGTTGCTGTAGCTGAACTCTTCACCTCAAGGCAAGCACTCTACTACTTGAGCCACAGTGCCACTTCTGGTTTTCTGGTGCTTACTTGGAATAAGAGTCTCAAGGAAGCTGGGCATCCATGGCTCACACCTGTAATCTTATCTACTTAGGAGGTTGAGATCTGAGGATTTCAGGAAGCTGCAGCGTGCTGGATCTGGGAACAATGCAAAGATGGCTTCAGAGCAGACAGTGGGAGGACTAGAGATCGGATTTTTACATAATTGGCTAATGCCTGTCTCTTTTTTTTGCCAGTACCTGAGCTAGAACTCAGGTTTGTGCTTCTTCAGTTTCCTCTCTCAAAGCTGTCTCTCTAGTCCCTGAGCCATGCCTCCCACTCAGCTTTTTGCTGGTTAATTGAAGCTAAATTCTTGTAGTCTTTTTGGCCCCCGCTAGCTTTTTTGATCTTTCAGATCAAAAGCTTTCCACATTTGTAATATTTTAAAGATTTCTCCCCTGTGTGTCCTATGAACTTGGATCCATGAATATTTGGTAAAGAAGGACTTTCCTCATTTGTTACATTAGTATTTTCTTGCCTGTGTCTGTTCTCTGATGCTGTGTCTTCCGGTTGAAGGACTCCACATCTGCTATATCTTAAGGTTTCTATCTTGTGTGGATTCTGTGTTGCAATCTCAATTTTCTTAAAGATGAAAGACTTTCCCCATTTGGACTTTCCTAAGTTATTGCATTTGTGTGAATCAACTTATGTGTGTTCAGCTGTGAGCTCCATGTCTTTCCACATTTGTTACATTCATAAGGTTTCTCTCCTGTGTGTTCTGTGATGGATGCTAAGGTGTGTCTTCCTGCTGAAAGAATTTCCATTTCCTGCTACATACATAAGATTTCCCTGGAAGCTAGTAAACACTGAGAAGTTCAGTTCACAAGACCTTCTCTTATCCTGCAATTTCTAGTTAGTCTCATTGAAGACTAGAACACACTAAATTGAGGGCATATTTTACTCCTTGCTAGCAGAATAGGCTGGGTGTGCCTTTCTGCTGTGCCCTTTCCTGTAAACCAACCCCAGCCCCCAATGTTTGAGCACCTTTGAAGGGGGAAGACTTGTAAAACAGTTGATTCTTTTTTCAGATAGTTGACAGGATTTGCCATAAAAGCTTTTCCATTCTTGGGGCACCTGTCTTTAGGTACCCTCCTATCGGGGCACAACAAGAGTGTTATACAGGAATTCAATCACAAGATAGAAGCCCATTTTGAGAAGTCCAGTTGGAAGTCTATCAGAAAGCTGGCGAATACAAGCAGACATATGTCCCTAAAAACCTTGCAGCCTTGAATGCACTTAATACTGCTAGGAAACTGAGCCAAGAGGGTTGTAAAGAGCAGAAGAGTAGAAAAGCAATCTCAACAAACTAGATCAATTCTAATGGAGAGTTGAAAAAGGACACCATGGTGACCTGAGGACAGTAAGGAGACAAGGCATGACTCAATGGCAAGCTGAGTTGGTCAGGGCATAAATGGGGTCATGGTCAGGTGACAGGTTCACCTGGGAGGAGCTTGAGAATTCTCAAGTTCCTGGTACAGAGCTAGCAGGTGTGGTAACTTATTGTCCAAGTTCCTGCCCCTGCCTCTAGGAATTCAGATGAGCCTATTACTGGGGGTGGAGTTTTACCTCTACGAGTTTTCACACCAAGATGCCAAGATGGCACCAATCTCAAAAAGTGCAAAATTTTATGATTCAAGAGCTCAACCAGGTCTAAAGTTTTGGTATATATTGGAAACTGTTTTGCTGATAACCAAAGCTCAGTAACGTTCTCTGCTCAGCGATTTGCCCTAGAACAAAAAATTCCTGATCCACAAAACTTAACTATATAACCTGTAAAAAATAGAAGCAACAATTTTCCCTCAAACCAGGATTTCGTTTCAATGCGTTTTATTTGTTTTTAGTTTAATTTTGTAAAGGTGATGTATAGAATGGTTACAGTTACATAAGTAAAGAGTACATTTCTTTTTGGAAAATGTCACCCCTTCTCTCACCCAGCTTTTATCTCCCTGTAAGCAGCAGTTCTCCAGGTACCAACTGAAGCCACAATAGTTCTGATGTACTGAAATCAGCAGGAATGTTCTAAAAACAAAAGACCACTGGCAAATTGGATGCCACCGAACAAATCAACAAAACCTAAGCATTACCAAAAGGTAGTCAACAGAGGAAAGACATGGCAATAAGAGGTGTATAATGAGTCCTGGGGTACCCTTTGAAGTCAATCCCAAGTCTTTCAAGAAGAGAAAGGGATCTTAGTTTGCTAGGTGCTGGACACTGCTTCCTCTTACTCCTCATCCTCTTTCCTGTCTAGTTCAGAAGTATCAGATGACTCATGGAGCAAGACATACTCTCTGCTACTGAACCCAAACTCAAGGACATCCATCTCTTTGAGTTCGTAGTATCTCTGTGACTCAGTGCACTGATTTCATAGTGGCTCAGCTGCTCCTCAGAAAATGAAGAAACTAGGATCTGCATCTTTTGAATCTCCTCTTCATCCACTTTTTTCTTCCTCTCTTTCTTTTCTCTGGTATCTATCTTCAGCTTTTTGGCAGCAGGAGTAGGTAGTGATGTGTCTTCCCTTTCAGTTGCTGTCAAATCTGAGGCATCCCGACTCTCGCCTTCCTCCGCTGCTGCCACCTTCGGGTCCGCGTCTCTGTCGCTCTCCGTTTCTTCAGGTGCTCCTTCGGTGTCCGGGTCTCTGGGTGCCCTGGGTCTCTGGGAGCAGCGATTGTCTCCTCTGACTCGCCAGTCTCCCCACTTTTGTCTGCGGGTGACTCCCCTCTATCCATCTCCGGAAGTTGAGAAATCGCGGCTTGGTCGGGACATGGAGATGAGAGTACCACCACCACCACCACCGCACTCTTGACCACAGTTGCCATAGGAGTCGTGGTCCTGGCATCCTTCCCCCTCAGCAGCCTGGACCGGGAAATGAAGCCTGGGCTGTGCAGCTCTCCTTTATAGACAGGACGGGAAGAGCCCGCCCCCCCCCACTTCCGCTTCCCCTTCCTGGATGGCAGGCCCTGGCAGAAACCTCAGGCGGGCCCCGCCTTTAATCCTCTCTGCTCAGGGGCTGAGATCTGAGACATTGGGGCAGGAAAGTCTGAGAGACTCTCATCTCCAGTGCACTACAAGAGAAGGCAGAAGTGAGCTGGGGGTCAAGTGGTAGAGGATGAGCCTGGAGCACAGAAGCTTAGGGCCCAGGACCAGAGTTGAAGACAAAACCTTCACGAATTTGAGTTTGTTGAAAGCAAGGATCTCAGCTTCGGCAATGTAGACACGTCTCATTGGATCCTGATTACCTTTGGTAGAGACAGTCTTAGTCATGTTCTGGAGTTGAACGGCCTCCTGGGGGAGAAAGGAGGTGGCGGTAGAGTTACCACAGGTGTGATGGTGAGGGCAGAGCCTCCACTTGCCCAGAAGGTTTGGAGGCCACCTAGGTCAAGGCAGTCGTACGCCTAGCATCCACCTGACAGGTAGATGGTGCAGGAGTTTCAGTGACATTGGGTGTTGCAGGAAGAGGATTCTTAATTCCTGAGTGGTGGAATCCAGGTGCCATTTAGAGCAGTCTTCTGAGATTATCCAAACCTCGGACACAGGTTTGGATTCTAGGAATGCTGGAATCTAGCAGAGCTGATACTGTTGACACAAAAATGTGTGTGGGGTCTGTTATCCACGGAAAGGTCAGGAGCCAATGTAGAAGATTCTGAAGCTTGGTGCCAGGTGTCTAGTACCCTTGGTGAAATGAATTTGGCACATTATTCAACTTAAAATACTGGCACAGTATAGCATATTCTTGATAAGATAGCTGTAGTGGGAGCGTGTTTCTTGAATTCAGGGTGTTTGTGGTGGGTGGAGCTGCTATGGAACCATGGGGAGTATTCCTTGGTTTTCTTGGATAATGACTCCTCATTCAGATCTTACCTTTACGGTGTAGTGAAGAAGAAAGTACTGAGTTCTGCAAAAAATGAAGCTTGCCTGAAGGAATGCTTGGGTAGAAATAGGATTGGGGCTGGGTGTGGCTGAAGGAGAGCTGAAGGGGGCCTCTCATGGCATTGAGAAAGGCTCTTGGGACTTCAAACATGATGCAGGTAGATTTAGATGGTCAGAGTTGCTACTGCAAATCATGTGGGATGGAGGAAATAAGACTGGAGACAGGAGGACCACTGTGATGCTGGACTGCTCTGGTGTGAGTGACTTGTTGCTCACCAGATGGAGACGAGACTGATATGTGGTCCAAGCTACAGCATTACATGGTCTTGAATGGGGATGGAGAGGAACTCATTGTTGATTGTCTGGTTTAAGTTGATAGGTGGGTGAGCCCCGTTATTTAAAGGCAAACCATAGCCTCAAGGGCCCTGACTGTAAGCACTGAGTTGACTATTCTGTGTTAGCAACTTCCCAGGTTTTTTTGTGTGTGTGTCGTATGCTTAAAAGCATACTATCAGCAAAAATGTTGCATGTGAAATGTTTGTTTAGAAGGAATATCTGTTAACTTTCATGGAATAATCATCACAGTTCCATGATAACAGCTCCATTTCTCTTACACTGAGGAATAATGAGTACTGGCATATGGTAGACTAATGGCAAAATCTTTGGGTATTAAAGTGATAGCAACATCAGCCTCTATCCTGGGCAGGTATCTGTCCCAGCAGGCAGGGAAACAGTCCTGCTTGAGTTATTTTGAGGTGGGTCCTGACAGTGCTCTTAAGAGCCTATTCTAGTGCTTTGTGTCCAGTATTGTCCTTACTTGGTACACATTGTTGAAGAACACTGCTGTCTTTCTGACCATGTACTTTGAAATGTGGCCACTTCTCCTGGAAGTCCTTCCATACTATTTTCAGTGTTTGTTGAATTTATAGTGGGAATGCTCTCCTGACTTTGATCAGAACTAAGATATCTGTAGACTTTGCTTTGTATTCTGAGGTTCTCCATGTCTCTGAAAGCATGGAGAATAAGTGGAAGTTTCTCTGCAGTTTTTTTTTGGGGGGTGTCTGGTTGTGGGGCCTGAACTCTGGGCCTGAGAGCTGGACCCCAACTCTTCAGCTCAAGGCTAGTCCTCTACCACTTGAGCCACAGCGCCACTTCTGGCTTTTTTTTTGCTTATGTGGTGCTGAGGAATTGAACCGAGGGCCTCAGGCATGCAAGGCAAGAGCTCTACCACTGAGCCACCTTCCCACCCTCTGCATTTCTTATAAAGTCTCTTCTATGTGTTTCTGACCTAAAGCTTGTGTCTAATGTAAGCTCTGAAAGTCATCTTCAGAGGTAAACTCACATGTGGATTTTCCATGATGATAACTCCAGGAAGAGTGTTCTTCACAGCAGCCTTGAGTCTATTAATTCTCCCTACTGAATACCTTGTTTTCTTCTGTGTTGTTCATAGTCTGCAGGACTTGTGATTAAGACAACTTTGGTTTTAATTTTGTTTCATGTCCAATAGGGACTTGTGACCTTGAATGGACTAAGGCTTCTGTTCAGCTCTTTCATATCTTTATTTAAAAAGATAATCTGATATCTTTATTTAAAAAGATAATCTCTAGAATTCAGCCATAGTTGTATGCTGCACAACGAGAAAGAGTTCTGGTGGCACTCTGGCTGTGAGTCCACCAGCCACAGTCTGAGCTTCCTGGAAATGCTCCATTAGGGTGTAGGTATTCCTTGTGGAAGTGGCGTCCTTCTGGGATATGAAAACCATTTGCTGTTTGAGATGGCTGTGGCGTGAACCTGTACTTCTTGCCTGGCCAATGTCAGAGTTGTCTTCTGCTATGTGAGGGGCTCAAGGTAGGAAACTGTGTTATAGGGTGTGCCTCTGGAATGAAGACAAACTTATCCTCATCATCCTGTTGAGGACTATGATCATTTTACGAATGTTTAAGATCACTTTATGAATGTTTACAGGTGTGTGGGCATTGGGATGCCTCTATATCAAGACATATCTAAATGCAATGCTTTATATCCTGGGATTCTCTCTGAATAGGAAGGTGACTATTGATATGAGGGACATCAGGAAGGGAGGGCCATGCTCTTTCCATCATCCTTGAAAATGGACTGTGCTCAGCTAAGGGCTCTTGAAGTTACTTTTTGCTCCATGGTCTGCCTGAGCAGACCTGGGGAGGTTCCTTCGGCCTGCTGGGGTGAGGTGAGCCCTTTCTTCCTATGTGGTTCCCTTATCACTTCTGAACAAATCTTCCTGGATCCCTGAGATTTCCAAGAAGTCACCGTTGATTGCTGTTCCTTACATAACTTGATGCATAAGCCCTTCTGAATATGAGTACTCTGGTAGAATTGTGTAAAGTGAAAGGAAAGGAGGGCAGTCCAGGTAGCCTATGGATAGTAAGTTGAATGTAGAACACCCCCCCACACCCTGCCACAGGTCTCTAGCCTAACACCCAGATTTCTGCAGTCACATGCTGGCATGATCTAGACAGTCTTCTGTATTGCTTGTAAGTTCACATACTAATCTGACTGTCCTAAGAACTTGTAGTTGGACAAAACTTGAGTTCAACTTGAAGATTCATGAGCTGAGCTTCATCAAGGTGATCTATGGTAATCCAGGTCTCCTCTGCACTTCCAGTAGTGGGATTATGATTGAAGAATAAATCACGAAATCCCTTCAGCTTAGATGTATGAGGCCTTTCAGCTCCACGACCTTGTCTGTTGACCTGTAAATGTATCCCATTCTAGATGGCAGTAGATGTGACAAACTCATCACCTTTACTGGCTTATATCTTTTTATTCTTGCTCCTCCCATTATTGTGGGTACATTTTAGAGTCTAAAAATGGCATTGCAGCAAGATTTTTCCTCCGCCATGCACCTTGAATGAACACTAAATCTGTTGTGCTTCTACAACTCTTGTCTCTTTAACTTGGACTTTTTGGTAAGGACACAAAGAAATGTACTGTCTACTTGCTCTTGCATGATACAGTGGGTTTTAAGACTGAGGAATTTGGATATGCTATAAGCTAGTGCAATATACTCCTTGATGTGCTGCCATCCATTTAACAAAAGCTTTCTCCAAATCTCACCTGAATAACCTGGTTGGTGTATTCAGGGATAGTGGGAAATTTTCTGTGATAAGCAGATGCTTTGTTTCTGGTAGGCTCAGTCACCTTTGAAGATAAAGATCCTCCAATCAGGGGTGTTGTTGCCAGATCATCAAGCCACTCTACTCACAGGAGTCATCCAGAAGGGACCTGCAAGCCCTGCTCAACGTGATGGCTGGGTACTTGTATGGCAAGGCAAGCACCCATGGCAAAGCTGATGCACCTTTCTAGAGAAGGGGTTTCATGATCTCAGCATGTCTCATCTCCATGTATGCATACATAATGGGGGTGGTTCTTTGTATTTCCCCACTTTACTAGAAGTGTGGGCTCTAAGCTATGTGGACTAAACCAGTGGCAAGGAAGGATATATAGCTGGTACAATGAACATTCCCAGGTGTATTTTTGAAGCTGAGTAGCTGTTGAGTGGTCTAGGATGGCACTTGAGAGGAAGCTGTTGCCAGGTCTGGTGGTGCCGGACCTTCTGGAGAATTGTCTTCTGTGGAGTGTGCCATTTCAGGTACAAATTCTGCATTCAGTTTTGCATCTTCCCATTCAAAACTAGTAACTTCATGTCTTCCAGCAGAAAGCCCAGGCAGTCTCATGGAGTGTGCACAGGGACCAGGTGGCTCCCATGATCTCTGTGGGGTGGGTTGTAAGATTTCAGAATGACATGATCCCTATGAGAGCACTGTGTTGCAATCTACTCCATATTTGTGTGTACATTAAACATACAGACAGTTGTGAGCCACCCTGGTGTCTTACATGGTAGACATGGACTCTTGGAACATGAGGATACATGGACATATAAACACTTGATTTTAGGCTGAGGACACGAGGGAACCATCTGAAGAAGTGGCTTTGGTTTGTCTTCAAAGACTGTCTTACAATGGGTGTTTTCCATATCAGTGACTCCTTGCTCCTTACAGCTCTAATCTTATACAGTGATTATTCCTCAGATCACAACTTGGCAAGAGAGTTGCCTTGAGAGGGGGCAGCCCTGTGCGCAGCGGGCCCAAGGCTCATTTCTCTTGACTGCCAAGGGAGGGCCTTGCCTAGCTCAAGGGACCCTGGTGATCTGTCACTAAGAGGCTTTGCTTTCAGAGGTTGAGACCTGGCTGATGCAATGGTACTCCAGTTACTTCCTTCTAAAGGGGTGCTGTCTGTGCCCCTCTGCTGGGGAGACTGAGTTGTAAAAGAGCTTTGAAGTTGAATTTCCACTAGATGCCATAGGCTTTTCTAGATTGGATGTGTTGATGCATAATACAGCTCTTGGCTCAAAGAGTTTGTTAGCCAGATAGGAGTGCTTATGGCCAGGGAACATGGATTTCAGGTTACCCTGGAAATGTTCCAGCGTAGAAGAGATGAAATTTCAGGACAAAGTCATAAATACAGTGATGGAGGCATCAAGTAGGTGAGTTTAATAGCAGAGGAAAAATCTCTTCTATAGATTTCACATGGTACGCTAGACTAGCTTTTAGGTTTCAAAAGTGGCTTCACCTACAGACATTAGATCAGATAGAGGTCTGGTGGTAAAGTAGCTGTTACAGTGCATGTAGATGAGCCAAGATGACTTTGGCTGCTAGATCTGTAACATTCCACCAGGAAGTTCTACTGTCCACAGGATCTTCACGGGGAAGAAATGCAAACTTCTAAGGGTTTCCAGTCTCCATTTTTGTGGCTGTTTTACCTCATGGCCACTAAGTGGCACCAAAGGACTCCTTTGAGCTAAATGCCAAACGGAAAAAGGAAGGAATGGGCTAAGTGCTCTGGAGGGGTACGGGGAAGAACGATCTTTTGAATGGATTTGAGGATGACAGTGTTTGATATTTCAAACACGGTTCCTTCTTCTAGGAGAGTCTTCATCCCGTGTGAACTACTGTATTACTAAGCTCAGATCCTTTAGAAACACAGGTGATTCTGTCTTCTGGTGGAGATATGGCTAATGAGCAGGATGGCATACTCACAGAAACCTCGGCACATCACTTGGCCTTCTCGCTGCCCTGCCCCCTCTATTTGGTGGTGCACACTAAGCAGATAAACTTCTTTACTCTGAGTGGACATTTTGTGTTGGATGTTAGTTGTGACCTTAAAAGCAACTTGATCTTTATTGAGAATTTTAAGTATTGTAAATTCAAAGTTTGGCTTGGGAACTACATTTAAAAAATCTCAACTGGGCAAAGGTAAATTAAGCAAAGGGAGGATGTGATGCTATAGAATACACTCTTAAGAATGGTAAATGCCTATATGGTAAATTATAGCAATTCCATCAAGCAGCAATCACAACAGTGTATTGGTCCTAAGCCTAAGTCTTATAAGGTGTTGGGAGATGCTGTATAACAATGAAGTGCATACAGATGAGTAGGTAATAGACAAATGCTGGCAATTGCCTGTAATGATGTGAACTGGAGCTGAAACCTTTTTACTGATGTCTTACAAATATAAAACACTGGCTAGCCACACTCAGTGGTCTAGACCTATACTCAGTGCATGATGGCAGTTGGCTAGGGGTGGAGTGTTTGCTTTTCATCTGAATCGGTGACTGGCTCTTCTGTCTTTGAGGGCTGGAACAAAGAGTGCCACATCCACAGAAAGTTACCTTTTAGCCCCTGGGTTCTGGAAGTATACCCTGGCTGCTAAGGTTTTGCTGCTACATTCTTGCATCTCCTTGCTTAGATGATTTTGGGAAAGACAGATACAAGTGGTGGGGCTGTTGTCTCCAGACTTCAATCCTTTTGGGTGACATCACTAAGTAGATTTGAATGATGTGGAAACTTCAGATCTTGTTCTTAAATGCAATTGTATTACTGATATGTCCTGATAAACCCAGAAGGCCTACTCTATACATTTGAAGAACAAGATTTCCCTGATTGCAGGTCTCATTTGTATTATGGGACTAAAATAGTAGGCATGTGAACAGCCACTAGTGAGTAATTCGGGTTTCCTACAGGCAGACGGGGACATGACAACTCACAGGTGTTAGGCGAGTGCATGGAGACAGGAAGATTATAGCAAGCTTGTGGAGTGGGAGTCAAACCTTATTTTGCCATTCTCACAGCGAGCTGTGTATCTGTGGCAAAAATCCTGGAGTGAATATTCAAACACAAAAATAAGCATTCTGCTGCTGAATGGTATTTTACTAGCTTAATAATTTGGGCTTGCCCTTGGCATTGAGAAGCTTGAGCACTAGTCACGAGATTTTTGTTCACAAGTGGAGAACTTTTATTTTTAAAAAATGAATTTAGAGAAAGGGCTTCTCCAGGCCTGCTGTGGCAGTAGGCTTCTCTTCACGGGTGATGAGAATGGTGCGTCCTGGGCCAGAGGTCTGTTTCCTTGGCCCATTCAGAGTGAGGATCCCATCAGGGGGACAGGGTCATCACCGTCGTCGTCGGGGGTGGGATGAGAGGGTCCATTTCAGCTGGGATCCAGTATTTCATGTAGCTCCTTGGAGATAAAGCCAGGCCCCTCCTTGTCCTGAAGGCTTTTGTATGGGGGGTGGAGTCATGAGATGGCGAAGTCTCCTGCCTGGCGTTCTTCATGCTTGCCAGGTACCACAATCACATCTCCTAGCACCTTGATCTTGAGTTTCTCTGGAGAAAACTCCTTTCCATCCAGCTTGACAGAGAACCTATCTTTCTCCATGGTATCTACTCAGTTGGGAATGTTCTGCTGGTATTGCTTGTTCTTCCTGAAAGCTCCATCCTGGAAGAATGCAAAGGAACCACAACATATCTGACTAGGCTCAACATATTGCTGAATTGGACTCTTAATTCCAAGGCCACATCCTTCCTATGAAAGGTAACAAGCTGGAGGAAGGGAGCTTCTAGTGTGCCACCTCCATTTGCACCACTGGGCAGAATTCGCAGCAAGAAGAGCAAGGAGGTGAACAGACTGAAGCAGATATGGAAGGGGGAGAGCCTTTGCAATGCCTTAAGCCTTCCATCCTGTTTGTTCATACTCTTAACCGTCCTTGCTAGTGTAAAAACTTGCTCTCTATCTCTGAGGTTTACATCCAACTTCAGTACTCACCTTCGGTTTCCAATGAAATTCTGATTCTTCACACTTAAAAACCCAGACCACTCAAACAGCCAAATCCCAGGAAATCATCTTGGCTCATAATGAACTCGCTGTTTGTCTGGCAACTACACTTCACTAGATTGTAGTCGTTAAGTGGAGAAATGCTTATCCTGCTTGCCTTCTTGTTTTAAAATTATCCAGAACCCTCCAGTCTTGTCTACAGAAGTTTTGGGAAACACTATCTTGATCTTGGGAATGCCTTGGTAATTTGGGAGACCGACATAATTGAGAATGATGTTTCCTTCATTTTGAGGCTAGCCGTCAGGAAGGCTGTGTCCACATTCTGGGCTCAGGCTAGAAGGAGTTGGTTGTCATGGTGGAGAGGAAAGGCAGCCCTGGTGATTGCTTTTGAAACACTGTGCCATAGTATTTTCAGGACACCATCCTGGGGGTAGGCTACAGGTAGGCCACACTATTGGTGTCAGGACCTATTGTTTCATTGAATTTGTCCTGTACAATTAATATTTCATATGGCAGTTGTCACCAAAGCTAAGTTCTGTGATTTCATGGGCATCTCCGAATTCAGACTCTAAGCTGTGTAATCCTGACCTGGCGCTGCCTGTATTCTTTCCAGTAATATAGCAGACAAGCTCTGCCAAAGGCTAAGCATTTGGTAGATTCAGAATCTAAGCTTCAGTGTGTTTCCCACCAACTGGACAGACAACTGTAAGTGATGGAAAGTTGCACCTAAGTAGGTACTGCCTAGACAAAAGCCATCTTGCTTCTGGAGCCAAAAGTGTTCAAGAATCAGAATTCCATTGGAAATTGAAGATGGTTAGTGTTTAATGCTTGAGATTTGATCATAATACCAGGGAGGTTCAGGATGTTGATAGGCTTCAGCTCGCATGATAGTGAATATGGGCAGATGATCAGAAAGGATAGGCTCTCTCAGAAAATGCCTACAAATGGACTACAGGATTTTGAACATGGAATACTATGTCTCTACAGACATAGTATTGAAGGAAGAGCTGGTGAATCTAGGGAAGCTGACTTGGAGGCCAGATGTTGATTGCTGTATTTGAGCAAGTGATATGGTTTGTCCTAAAATGGGACACTGGGTATGAGGAATGAGACTGAACCCATGAGGCCCATCTCTGGTCAAGCAGTTTCTGTGGAGACAAATGGATTTAGGCCTTGTTAAGGTCTGGGTTTTCTGTGCTTGCTGTCCTGCAGTATTCTTCCTGTCATCTTGAGCTGGAAAACAGGTTCTATGTCCATTCTGTTCTGATTAGAAAGGGTAGGCCGCTTCATACCTTGGGAATGGAAGAGGTCAAGCTGGAAACCAGACTCGTTATCTACAAAACTGTTTCTCCACAACATAGTATCTAGACCTTCATAGGATCTAGGAAATACCTGGGTGGTTTGGGAGATTGCTGATGTCATTGGAGCATAATCACCCCTAAATCCATCAAAGCTGAAAGTCAACCCACTTGTGTGTTATGTTCTTCTGATTTGTCTGCTAAATTTTTGCCTCCTTTTTGTACTCAGAAGTAGAGGCAAGAATCCAGAGAATGTGGCTGGATACTTTAACTCCTTATTTTCCCACGACTTTTTAACTAGAGATAAATTGGGGGTAACTTTCTGGAGTTGTTTAGTATTTTCCTTTCACTTTCTTCATGATGGGAGATATGGCTACTATTTTTGCTGTAGGGCACTTAGGAGTTTGTATGAAACTTCTTACCTGCAGATGTGAAACTACTTACCTAATGATGTGGCTCTTCTGACCTCATCTTAGGCAACCTTTGTCCATTTGGGATGATATATTGAGTGGCAACTTGCTATAGTATTTTCAGGATTGCAAAGATGGCTTGCATGATTCTAAGATCAGGACCCAGGAATACCTTAGTTATCCCACAGGGAACAAATTTTCTCACCCTTTGCACAGAAGTTGCCTTCAATAACAATGATGGGTTATTGGGACTACTGAGGAATAGACTCTGACTTCATACTGTAAAGTTGTTTCCTATGCTGGTCTGCTTATTTTCAGAGGAAATGCATGTAGTATATGGAAACTAAGCAGAACAAAGTGTATTTGGCAGAACCACAGGGTGGTGCTATGGGAGCTGACATCTGGTCAAGTGGAGTAGGTTCCCCAGGTTGTTTGCAAGAGGTTGAAATGTGGCTGCTCTGGAAAGTGGGAAATAGACACCTTCACACTGTTACCTTCATATGTATGAACTATGGAAAGTAGCATTGCTCAGCAGAGGACAGGTGTTGAGCAAATTTAGCATGAATTTAGCTGAGTCATCTCTGGGATGCTGCAGTCCCTAAGGTAGCAATTGTCTTTTTTTTCTTCAATAACTTATTGTCATAAAGTAAAATGAACAGACTAAGCAACTTCATCAGGAAGTGGCCATTTCTATAGAACCATCCAGGAAACAAGGATTCCCTCTTGTTCCTCCCAGGCTGAATCCACTCCAGATTCCTTTGTTGAGACCATTGTTCCTAGCATTGAAACTAGAAAGCAGAGGAAACTGTCCTCTTTTCTTTATCCTTGGGGATTGGCATGGGGTTTGTGACCCTTCTAGAAGGTACAGTGTCCTAAAGAGCACACTCACGTTCATTTCCAAGGGACTACAGGAAATGACATGGACTATTGACATGCACAAACCTACATTTTCTAATCTCCCTTGAAAAGGGATATATATTCCTCTGTGATTGCCCAGTTAGCACTGCGTGCAAGGTTGTAGAATTGGCACTTATTACAGCTCTTAAAGGAGTGCAGATCTGGACCTTAGGGTCTGGCTGTATGTCCCTCAGGATCTGCTTCAAGCTCACAGAAACCTGAGAAAATCTCTCCTTTTTTACTTCACACCGATACAGACATGGGTGGTCATAAGTCTCCAGAGGGGTTGGATACAACCCTTGGCTTAACCGGCTTAGTCTGGCTGTGTGGCTCGGCAGGTTCTGCAGGGAGGCTCTGGAGATGTGGTTCCCATAGAAACTGAACAAACTGAGCTGGGAGCACTGGCTTAGGGTGGGCAGGATGGCAGAGAGCTGGGCCTCAGTGACCCCACAGTGCTCTAAAGCCAGGGTCTCCAGGGTGCCAGCCACTTCCTCCAGCAGAGCTCGGAGGAGCTCAGGACTGAAGTGATCCATGCATGCCCTGCTGAGATGCCAGTGCTTGAGCTGACTGGTGCAGGGACACTGGGACAGATAGCTCAAGTCTGCACCATTCAGTGGACATGAGCTCAAAGTCATCAAGGGCTTCAGAGTCCTGAACACCTTAGGCAGCTCTCCATAAAGGAAGACATGATGTGTATGAAGTTGGGAGATTTTTGTGCTGCAGTAGTTGGATGAAGAAGGAATCGAATCCAGAAGTATGATGTTTGCGCTCATCTTGGAGAGAGAGAGGATGGAAAG
Source organism: Dipodomys merriami (assembly GCF_024711535.1). NCBI lineage: Eukaryota > Metazoa > Chordata > Mammalia > Rodentia > Heteromyidae > Dipodomys > Dipodomys merriami. The sequence goes on from NW_027206006.1 coordinate 585,007, forward strand.
TTTTGTCCAGATAAAGGACCATGTTTTCCATTGTTAATCCCACAAATCGCCCATGTCCGTCTCCAGGATGGAGTCCAGATGAAGCACACTCAGCATGCTTTGTATTTTAGAGGTGCAGTTTGACAGACTCTGCAGCTTCTTGGAGCATAGCTGAACTTGGACTTTTCTTGTCTTGACCCACCGGAGCAAGTGGGCTAGGACAGACACAACCCCGTATCGTCTTTGACAACATCTATGAATATCCCAAAGAGCGGCTCCCCCATTTCTGTACACTGAACTACTGCTTGTCGGGGCCATTGCTGAGCAGGCTCAAGACCCCACTATGTATCCTGAGGTCCAGATGGCCAGGGACATATTCCACAGATCTATCACCTGCTTTTTGCATTTACTGGGCCACACTCTCTGCTCAAGCAGCCTATCGAGCCCCTCCAAGGTGACTTGTAAGATCTCCAGGTCAGTCTGCCATCATGTGCCCCAGGGGAAGGCAGGCAAAGGGTCAGGTCTGCACCCTGGCCTTCAGTATCTCCATATGTCTCTGACAACCACTGCCCCTGAACAAAGTAGAAAAGAGATCCAAGGTTAGGACATCCAGAGCAGAGATGGCCAAGGCCCGGTCCTCTTAGCAGGCTCTGCTACAGTGTAGGCGGGGACATGGTGGTCAATGTGGTGGACCAGGTAAGAGGGGCTTTCGGAAGGCAGCAGGCTCAGGCAGTGACTTGCCAGCATTCCAGCAGTTACCTCTTGTCTGTCTGTCTGGCATACAATCTGAAAGATGGGTGGTAGTACATGTGAACCTGTGCATCTTACAAAGACTTCAGGGTGTTTCTCACTTGTTTATTGTCATCTAGAGTATAAGAACTGATACTTGAGAGAGAGTGATTCATGATCATGAAGCGGGAGGCAGGGGGCTGTCTTGTGCACTCTTGACAATACTCCCCAACTGACGAGAACAAATTTCTGCCATTACCATAACTTGAGAACCATTTTGATTTTACTTGAGCTCAGCTCCCACTGGTGCCTGATAGTCTTGTTTTTCCATGGTGTCATTATGGATGGAGTACTAAAAGCTTGTGTATTTTTTCTCAAAGTTGAAAGGAAGATATTTTAGAGAATACAACTCTAGAAATTTTGCCCCTGAAAGAATCCATTCTTCAATTTTTAGAAGCTAGGCCAGGTAGATCATTTACATAGCAAGATGGCAAGACTGTACTGGAGTCTTGTCATCAAACTCACAGCTCAGGGTTGAAATAATACTCGGGCACATCTCCATGTCTTACTTTTGGATCTGACTTTGACTGACCTTTTGGTTCTCTTGGGACTCACTCTGGGTCTTGATTAGAATGACACTAGTGGATCTGTTGTCTGCATTGGCCTAGATAGCTATGGATGACATGAAGGGTATCCTTGAACTGTTTTCCTTGTGCTTTGAGAAGGCCTCTTGTACTCAAATGGCCCCAAATAGTCTGTTAGTTGAATGTCAACAACCAACTATGTATCCTATTTGAAACTGTTTCTAATACAAGACCTATAGATCAGCTCTGCTTCTTAGCTGATAGCAAAAGAGGACATTTTTAGCATTTCTGTTTTCTTTAGAGAACAGCATTTCTGGGGGACAGAGTCAGTGATAGTTCCTTCATCCTCTAGCTCTTTGGATAGGGATATTACTGGGACTAAAAGGTATTTTAATACCACATGTAATATCAAGCCATCAGTAGGCTTTAGGGTCCAAGTAGGCTGGTGGTTGTACAGTATATCTGTTCAAGTAGCCTCTTGGTAGGGTTGGTACTTCACACCTTCAGCGCTCTCTCTGCTACAGAGAATAGCAGAAGCTCTAAGAATTGACTTCATGGTTCAGTGAAATGAAGACTGATAAGATAGTGGGGTGTTAGAAATTGAGCAAGCCTCTATTCTGTGCTGTTTGCTCCTGGGTATAAAGTTCATCAGGATGTCAGAGGATTGCCAGGTTTGAGGTTGCTACGACACATCTCTCCTGGTGAGTGGACAGGGTGTGTTGTGTCTTACACAACACAGCAACTCTATGGTGATCCTTGGTGGCAGTGGCCGGATGACTCAGGGATTCAAGTAGCTGGAGAGATGGGAAGAAGCCAGATGCATCTTCAGATGCTCTTAGGTTTGAATGTGAAATGTCTCCCCACAGGCTCCCATGTTATATATTTGGTTCCAAGGTGGTGGTGCTCTCTTGGGAATTCTGGACAGTTTAGGTGGTGTGGGAAATAGGTGGCTGGGGGGTTGGACCCTTTGTTTCTTGATGGCCACGATGTGAGTTGCTCTGCTTTTCCATGCCATCCTGACCCTTAAGTGCTAGTGGATGTTTTATATCTATTGGGTACGTTGGTCCCAGGTATGAAGACTTTCCATGAGGTTCAAGTAGCTCACTTGATCCTTAGTGATGCTCTCATAACCTCCACACGTGTTGGGCAGTATAGCTATATGGTAGCACTTCAGTTGAGGCCTGCAGCCTATGCTCAGAATCGATAAGATAGCAGTCATGTGAAATCAGCAGAGATAAGTCCTGACACAGAAAGGATATGGCCCAGTGCTGTTTTTGATGCTGACCTGAATGCAGGAAAATGGTTTCGTTGTCACTTACAAGTGGAGGCTGAGACCAGTTGGTACAGGCCTTTTAACTGCCTATGTACATTCCTTTGAAGGCAGAAATGCATGGTATAGGAAGGGATTTTAGGGGGAAGTTTTGAGATGAGCAAAAGATGCTTTATCGCTTTTCTTCTGGGTACCAACAGTTGAGTTGGTTCTTGTTTATCTTCCAGCTCCTGGAGAAACTGCAAAATGTATGATATTCTCTCCTGAAAGAAGATTCTTGTCTAAGCTCAATACTATTGATGTTAAAAAGTAGGTCACGTCTTTGTAGGGTTGTGCTGTGTACTGTAGGAGTATCAGCATCCCAGACTGAATGCTATTAGCATCCATCTGTGGAGGCTGTGGCCACTGGCGCATTCGTGCATGGTGCAGACTGGGGTGGATAGCCAGTGGAAGCCAGCAATGTTCTTGCCTTTCGTAGCATTTCTTCCAAAGGACAGACAGTAGGAAAAGGCTAGATGATGGAATAAGTTTTCTATTGATTCCAGAAACTGGCCAGTTTGGTCTCTTTTATTTGTTGTTGGAAGCCATATGTTTCCCAAGAGAACAGGATCTTGAGCTTCTTGCATTTTTCCTTAAAACTGTTTTTCCTTAACCTGTTTTTCAAACAATTTTGAGTTTAAATGATACCTTCATGTTTCTTTACTCAGTACGGATTTAGAATTGGGATTCATTTCCTCATAGAGGCTGCTGTCATGTCCTAGCTGGTCTGAGTAAATGCAGCATGGGAGAAATACATGTGTCTTGTGCTGTAATTTGGTTATCTTAAGTGACAGTCTCTGCTTTCTAGCTGTTGCAGAGACAATAGCCATCCTGGGCTAGTGGCTGACCACCCCCAGGAACTTGATAGATCATCTCTGAGGACAGTTGTACAATTTTTTTCTTTCAACATTGGTCACAGTCTAGCCATTCCTAGCAGAATGATAGAAGTTCCTATTCCTAGTCCATACTTGCCTGGATGCTTTTGCTCATGGAAGAAGGCTTACTGAGAATAGAAAACGAATGTTGGGAAACATGGTAGTTGGCTATTCCTACCCATAGAGATGTGTTCTTAGCCAAGGGTAGATCAGATGTACTGAAATGTCCCAGAGGCTATTCAGTGTGAGGTGAGTGTAGAGGAGGGGGAGATGACCTTATTAAAATAGGTCAAAGAGCTACTTGGTCACTAGGGCAGATGATTCAAGTGTTTGAAGAGCTAAGGAGAAGAAATCTTTAGTTGCCTTTGGATCACTTGGGCCTGACATGAGCCGATGAATCATTGCTCAGTGCAACGTGAATGATTGTTGGCAAGTTCATGATAAGATAAAATTGTTGGAAAGAAGTTGGTGATCATAGCACAGGTGTGGTCGTAGAATGCTCTAAATGGAACTGTGACAAATGTTCTGCTTTCCCATCCCTTTTCTCTCTGTCTCTCAAGTGTCACCAGTCACCACTCCATCTGAGAGTACTCTAGTGCTAGATTGCATAATGTTCAGGTAGATACTCCCCACACAGTTAAAATAAGGGCCTACTTGTTTCTCACACCTAATAGGAACCATGATCAAAACATGAATTCTGTGATTGTTGCAGTTGATCAATGTCTACTCCCTGACAAATGGAGAATAGTTGTCAGCTTGTGGAATACTTGGGATTCAAATATCCAGCCATCTCTCTGCGTTTTCCTTTATTCCCTCACACCGTGTCCCTCCATGAATATAGGACTACTAACTTTATTTTAAAAAGCCTAGGTGTCATCTCATAGGTTTTGACCTCTGTTAAGAGACTTAGCTGGATCTAGAACCAAAGGATTCAGAGATATGGAATCATTCTGTGATGGTGGCAGAGCACGGGAGTGGCCCCTATCACCAAGCAGCTGGCATAGAAAGCAATCAGCTTACTCTGACAGTGGAGGGGGCAGGTATGTGACTGGAGATTTTCAGCTCAAAATGCTTGCTTTAGGGCAAGCAGTGGGGTGTCGGGACTTCGAACCTGATCTTCTTATCTTCCCTGATCCGTGGGGGACTTGGATTACTTATTCTGACATTTAAAGGTAACTTCTACCATGAGCTTTCAAGACAGGAGCTTTCAGAAGGTGGTAGTGGTGTCTGTAAGTGCAAATTATGGGCAGACCCCTTGTTAGTATGCCTGGGCTTTGGGAAGGTAGGGTATTAATGCACTTGAAGTACATCTGACTGCAGTCTGGATTCAGATAATCCTTACCTGAGCTCTGCAGTGAGTTAGCAATCACATGTTTATGATGGGATTTGTCTTGTGAACCAGACAATGGCCTGTTGAATGTGAGGGGTGATGGACTTGGACTCTGTACTCCCCAGGAGAGACCTCTGTGCTTTTACATGTGCAACATGACTGGTTTTGAGCTTCAGACACTGGTTCCTTTTCTATGTCTTCATGGCCAGTATAGCTTGAGCTCTATTTCCAACAGCTATGTGGCTCTTGGTGGGCTTGTGTGTAGGGTAGACTTGAGGTGTATGCAGGTGATTCTGAACCCCAGGACAAAGATCAGTTATATATAACTCCAAGGAGGCATCGAGACTGCCCTTCAGAGTAGAAGATACTTGTAGGAGATTTGCATCTCAGTTCCCATAGTGAGGTCCTGGGGGCCTCATCTAGCATAAAAACATTGCAGGCCTGAACTTGGGGGGAAAGAGAGCATGATGGACATAGATAAGATACCACTCTGTGGTCACCATCATCAGCATGCCTAGCGGGAAATGGAAAACACAACATGTTTAGTATACCTCAGTCTGTACCCAGATTCTCCAGGTTATAGGCCATGGCAGAGAGGAAACAGTGAATAGCGGGTGCTTCTCTCTAGACGAAGGCTTCTACAGGGGCTCTCTTGTGAACTGCTTTACTGTGCAGAGTTGTTAGAAATATTCAAGCACTAACTTTTGCCCCTGTATGATGCCAGAGTCTTGAAATGAGCATGCTTATCTGTGTCAAAACTGCAAACTAGCTCACAAGTATTTAAGTTCTTGAATGACTTTGAGCTGGAAGATTCTTCATTGTTACAGATGTCCCTGGCATGATGGGAAGTTCCAAAGTCCCCCTTCACTACGGCACTGTGTTTGTCAGAATCCCCCACCTCCCCAGCATGAAGAGGGTAATTTTCTTCTCACGTGGTTATATTTTTACTGGCTTGCAAATTATAGCCAGGCAGATAATACTACCTATAGTTTTTCCAAGGAATACCTGTTTGGTATTTTTATCTCATGGAGCCTTCAATAAATGGGTGCTTGAAACGTGTGCAACTTTCCCCCCATGATCTGAGGCAGGAAAATAGAAATTTTGAAGAGTCGTTAGTTCAATACATCCATAAAAAGTTACTTCTGTAACTTTTGGAAATGTCCCCTAAATTTGGGCACTGGGAGTTTACTTTGTGTTCCCCTTCAGACCAATATTGCTCATGGCTGATGTGATGAAAATGTTCTCATGTCTCCACTGTATGTGTCACACATTCTGGATGTCTTACAGCAAGGGGAAAGATGGCATCCCACGGGAAATGATCTAGGTAATTCTCATTCTGCTTGTATTGTCAGGTGCATGCTGAGTGAGACAAGTGTATCCCCATGATACCTTGCTATGTCTGAATCTATGTCTGAATCTTTGGTGGGTGAACAAAGGAACTTGACTTGCTACAGGCCTCACATGGCCAAATTATAGACCTTATTATCCTCATGTGGATTTGGGCTGGGAGCTCATTCAAAATTTCTTGATGGGGTTTCAGGGGTACTTGGGAAGGCATGGGCTGGGACTCTTTGGAGGTAAATGTGGAATCTCTCCACCAGCATTACAGGCAGGTCTTCAGGAAAGACTTGTCTCTGCTTTTCAGGCCCCTCAACTGATTGAATTGGGCCCCTCAATGCTAAAATGATCTTTCCAAAAAATCAACTGATTGATGACACTGATCACTTCTCCAGGTACTAATCCACCTTAGACCAGTGTTTGGTTAGAGTTCATGGAAATACAGTGATCTCTTTTCTGGAGAACCTAGTCTCTGAAGAGAAGACAGATCTGTTTTACGGTGTGACTCTTCTGTATAGCTGCATTTCGAACTCTCCAGTTATTTAGTTACCAGGACACTGTGACCAGAGCAGAAGTTAAAAATCCCAGTAGGTCTCCGACCTCTCTAGCAGCATCTCAGAATACTTGCACAGAATGAACTAGCTTCTGGTATCTAGGTGTGTGTACAGTGTATTTCCAGTTGTCCTGTGAATTATCCCGTATTGCTATAGCCAATGCCATTTCTAGAGGCATCTATGGATCTAGACCTATAGATGATACAGTAAAGTTTCAGTGGTAGATATTTAACTTATCTAGCATACTGTTGGGCATCTTTATTTTTTTATGTGATTAGTAGTTGTCTAGCTCTTAGGTGGTTAATGTTATATGGCCTTGGTAATTACCATGTGAGTAATTTCAGAACCAAGGAAGTAGGTTCTGTGCCTCTCTAGTGATCATATCTGGTTTGTATACTTCAGTCAGTCTTCTGTACCTTGCACATGTCTCTGGTCTACAGAAGTTAGCTGTTGACTGTAGGCAGACCATTAAGAGTTCTGGAATCATCACTTCAAAGATGAAGACTGACCAGGGGTGAGTCCTTGGAATGTGTGAAGATAGATCCAAGCACCAGCTTGGCCCAGGGATGAATCTTTCCTTCCCATTGCAATTATTTTTGGAGTACTGGTGAAATGCAATGGGTTTAAACATTCTGCTCAACTAATGTGGGGTTTCTTGCTGGTCTCCTGTACCTGTGCCTGACCTCTTGCCAGAGTGGGAAGTTCTCTAGTCACTTCCCTCTGGGAGATACAGCTAGTCATTCTCAGTGCAAAACCTAGGTGAGCTGTGTTAGGCCTTGGTGACATGGACTTCTTTCTGGGCGAATCCTATTCTTCTGTGTGTCTCCAGGAAATGTTGGCTTGAAAAGTATTTTTGTAATCTTACCCATGGCCATTCTGTGTCCTGCTGGTTCCACTCCTGAGATAGAAACAGAGTGAGGCTTGCTGGATCTATTTCCTATCCTTTTAGGAATGTCTATAAGGTGAATTGCAGTTTCCTGGCCAAATATGAAGCAGTAATTGCAGGCTAGCTTTGATAAGTACTGATTGATGTTGCTGATGATTAGGGCATACTGTTCAATTTGTTGTGCTCCCAGTAGGCAGAGGAAACAACTTGAACTATCCAAGAATGGACTAGTGACCTTCTCTTCGGTATCAAAAGACAGGAGTAGGCCCAGAGAGGCCGTTCTGTATTCAGGCAGTCTGTAGACATGGGTGGTGTCTATAGATGGTCTCATATCTGATTTTACTTAAGGTGTGGTCTTGCTGTTATCAGCATCATAGAACCTTCTCTCTGTCCAAAAATACCTTCTAGATGAAATTCTTATCCTATGACTGAAGAATAGACCACTGTAGCTGGAGGAAGTGTGTGCGTGGGGGGGGGGGATAGATGCATGCCTAAGCTGGCTGTGATGTCAGCTTCTAGGGATAGGTCATGTAGATGTTAAAATGTAGGCCATTTGATACATTTCTTTTCAGTGGTAGGGCTGGGAGAGGCCCAGTGCCTGTTAGGGTGACATAGCCTGGGTGGGATCTGTGTCTTAAGTGCTTGTAGATCTCTCTGAAAGAATGAAGATCTCTTCTGTCTCAAGATGGTTGGTATACTCTACTCTGTCCCTGGAATGGGTGACTTGTATGGTGGTTTAGTCTTCCAAATACCTAGATTATACATAAACAGTGTACACCATAAGCTATGAGGGAGGAGATGTCTACTAAGAATAAATATCTACCACAGCATTGAAAAACACTTCTCCTGGTTTAAAGGTCAGATGCAATCGCCATTCCAGTGAGAGGCAGTTGAATGATCTCAGTGTGGTACCTTATGGAGAGTTTGGAGTCTGTGTCATTTGCTGACAGAACCAGAGTGGGAAGTCTGAGTATGGACTCATTGGGTGCCCAAATGCAAAGCTGTCTGAGTGCTAGGCAAGTCACCCTGTCTACTTGACAGTAAGTAAAACCCAGGTTCTGGCCTTGGCACACCCTACTTTAAGTTACGATAATCCCGTAATTCCCTCTGTCTCTTCAGACTTACTTGTGTTTCATCTTCTAGGCTCTGACAAGCCAGCCAATCCAATGGCTATTAGTATACATGATTGACTATCCTTATGTTAGACTGTTTCTCTTAACAAAAGATGAAGTATATCTTTGCTCATTGGGTGGACTTTGAATAACTGTTTTGGGTGCCTTCTAAGAAGCCACAATATCATAGCAGCTCATTTTTGGTTCTATTTTACACTGAGCCAATCTATGTAACAGGACTCTTCCTCCTTGTCATAGAAATATCATCATGAGTCCAAAGGTGCAGACTGAGATCTGATATCTGGGTCATTGGGAATCTGAGCTGCCTGTTCTTGAAATTTAAATGACAGATTTGCTACTTATAGTAGTTGTATTCATTGGAGCTCCCAATAGTCAGGAAAAGAGAGAATGGTTTGTCAGGTATACCTTTCCTACTGATTCCTGCATGGACCTCCTTCCAGTATTGTCCCCTTTACTCTGTCAAACCCCATGAGAGTTAGGGCAGAAAGTAAAGGTAAAAGACCAGTTATCTTTTGCTCCTTCAGACTGACCCTAGTTTCTGAGCTCACTCGAAGATGTCTTCGAGCAGTATTCCAAAATGTCATGTGTGCTATAAATATCTTCAAAACTGGAGAGTCCTTTGACTTTGTGGTAAAGGAAGAAAATGCATCCTTGTTACTTAGGTGGAAGTCAGAAGTGATATTTCTGTGTACCTTAGGCATCTAAAACCATCACTAAAGATAATAGGGCTCCAAGGCTTTCCTTGTAGCTCTATCTCCAATAATGTAGCATCTAGGTGCTTTTCAGAGCACTTGCTACTTCCTCATCCTAAAATCTAACTGCTGCAGTGTCAGTAACATGATCTGTGGTATACTAATGATCAGTGATTTTTCTATTGACCATGTTGGGACAGGGAACAAGAGAGCTGGGTGAAACTGAGGCCTCACCTAAGGCCTGTTGGCCTTCCCATAAAAACACCAAAGTAACACAGTCACTGAGGAATAAGAGAAGGTATTGTCCATATTTATTGATATGTACTAAAAGGCCGGGAGGATGGTAGTGCTCAAGGTTTCTTGGGCATGACAGCTATGAAAGCTTAATATGGGCTAGTATCTGCCTTTCAGCAAGAGACTCCAAATTCTGAACTGGAAAAAACCTGGTAAAATGCCAAGGGGGACTTCCCTTCAGCACTTAGCTTCTTTTTGTGCATCTCTTCCAATAGTTACCTTGAACCACCTTTTGAATGAACTTCCTCGTTCTAGATGGCCATAAAGGAAATGCAAGTCAAGACAATATTAAAATTCCCTTTCGCTTCAGTCAGAATGACAAGCATATGAATCTGATTTGGGGTGTGTGTGTAGGGAGGAATTTGGTAATAGTGGGAATGTAAATTAGTATGACCACTATAGAAGACAGTATGAGATTCCCCAAATTAAGAACAGAACCATTGCAAATCAGGATATAGTAAAGGCACCTGCCCACACGTTCGTTGCAGTACTCGCAATAGCCAAGTTATAGAAGCAGCCCAGGTGCAAAAGGATCAAGAAAATATGTGTGTATATTTATATATCTTTATATAGATTGCCACTGACACCCTTGACTGCACTTGTGCTTATTACCTTGTACCTCCTCAGAATGAAAGCTTGATCTACATTTCATCTGGTGCAAAGCGTTTCCTGGACTAAATTGGGCTTGAAATATATGGAATATACTAAGCCTGTTCCTGAGGGGATTTTGCATTGTACAAGCTGACACATACTGTGAATGTGAGAGAAATTCTTCAACTACAGTCCCTACACTCACAATGGAAGGAGTGACCTTATAGTTAACGTCAGCTTCTTAAACTTCCTGAAGCAGACTGGGTACTTCCTGCAGTCATCCCGTGGTTCATGACTAGTTTGGGTGAAGGGCAGACTCAAGTTGAGAAAGGCATCTCTCAATTGATGAAGATAAACTGTGTCCCTTTAGGAAGGAATCTTGAATGCCCTTCTGGGTGGGCAACTTTCTTCACCATGGGTCAAATTGCCCCGCTCTAATTTTCCTGTGCCTATTTTGAACTACCTGAGACTTGAACAGAATTATCTTGAAGTAGTTGTACAAAGGGGTTTCAATTCCACTTGTAAGTTTGAGTACAATGCTTCTTGGACAATTAGTCCCCTTCATCACTCTCCTCCATCTCTCCCTCCCACTCCTTTCTGTGCTAGTGAAAGAATGCCTGTGTGTAGCATTGGTTTTGTTCAGGAAGTAACACACTTGGTCGAGTCCTTTAACTTTACTGATGTTCTCACAATCTCCACAGGAGTTTTCACTCCTATGTTATCCCAGAATCAGAGTGAATATTACCTAAAGTGCCACATGGGATGAGGCTAAACCAAACTGCAGCAAGTCAGAACACTGGTGCCTCTTCAGGTATGTCCTATACCTAATTTCAGACATTGGAAGCTCCAGGTCAACGGTAGATTACAATGCTGTTTTCATGGTAGCTGCCTTCCATTTTCTTCAGGAAATTTTTAATCTTTTGCCAGGCTGTAGAAATTGCCTGGGAGGCAAATTGGCAGGATCTACCGATAACCTGCTATTGATGCTGCCATTTGCAAACTTGAGGAATTTCTTTTCTCTGAATAGTCTGGTTGGTATTAAGCTGGGGCAGAATCTGGTATCTATGGCTATGGAGATTTTAATTCTGAGTAATCCTGGTAACATTAAACACACTGCAACCCAACTTCTGTATAACAAGTGAGTGTTTTTGATAACACGAGTCATTCTGTAGGAAACCAGAGCTGTCAGCCTGAGGTGCTCCTTTCTGAGAGGCTGGCAAAGAGCACTTTGGATACAGACAGCCAATAATCAGGTCCCTCCTCCTCACTTTGGAGTGACATGCCATTTGGTCAGTCACAACCATAAATGGTAAGAGGACCCCCTCAAGGTAGCTGACCTTGTTTGGTCAGCTGCAGCTACATGGTGGAAATGACAGGTCCCTTATCTACCATTTGGGCAGCTACCAAAATCTCAGCCACCATAATGAAGTCCTCTGCTCATATGGCTGCATGAATTTGCCCACATCTAGCATCTCCAGATGGTAAAAATCACCCCAGACAAAGACAGGTGAGAGAATTAGCCTTGTCTGTGTCCTTGTAGGTTTCTGGGCTGGTACTTTCCAAAGCTACTTTATTAAGAACAGATGTATAGTACATTGAGTTGGAGATTGCACATTAGCTGCTGTGTCAGTGACTTAGACTCTGGTTCCTACCTGTATAATAAACTGACCTGGGCTTCACTCATAACAGAATATGGACTAGTTGCTCCATAGTGGTATGCTGCTGGGGTCTTGAATTCTAGGATGTCGACTTTTCTCCTGTGGATTTCTGGATTACTTCATAGATCCTTAGTTTCTCTGTCACTCAAGACTCTGGGAATATACCAGACAAACGGCCTGAGTGATCTTGAAATATCATTCCAAGTGGGTGCTTGACTATGCATTGGGGTAAAGATTTTCTTGTCATTATGGATAAGAACAGAAGACTAAGGTAGCCTTGAAGGACAACTCACAGTTCCTTATGGGGCTAGGTATAGCTTCAACAGCAAATGAATTGCAGGTCATTGACAAAGCCTTTTTATTCTATTGAGATTACACGTATTTTCTACTGAAAAGGGGCCTCATCTTGGCTTGGGGTCTATTAGAATATGGGTCATCCTTGGAAGAGCTGCCTATCATCGCAGTACTCATCCAGATACCAGGAAAGAAGGATCTTTTTTTACCAGAGGAAACAATGTGCAGTGTCCATGGATGAAAGCTTGATAGTTCTCTGGCTGTGTCTTCCAGTATTTGGTGAGAAGTGTAGGCATGCCACTGCTTTGAGGACTGAGCACACTTCTTTCCAGGATTTTCAGAGTGTGTGTCTGTATCCTTGTTTTAACCTGTCTTCCTGATTTGCACAGGGAAATGCCTTGTGTTGCATCTAAAGGAAAAGCAGACAGGAAGTGGGCAGAGATTCTCTGGCTGTCTTGATCTAGTTCCTTGTTTGTCTAGAAGGAAGTTGTGTGGTTAGGTCAAACTGTTGACCTTTCTGAACTCTCTTGTCCTTTTGGCTTGATAGCAGACATTATCCCTGAATTTTAATTGTGAAGGGAACATTACCACCTGATTCTGCTTAGGTGGCCCACGTTGATCAGTGAAGTTTCACCTGGGCACCAGGAGTTGTTGAATGATTCTGGGTCACAACGTTTTTAGGACACCTTCCTGGGTATACGTTGTTGACATGACACTGTCAGTGAACAGATGTGGTGGGTCATTGAATCTATCCTAAATATTTGTGATCCTGACTAGAGGCTTTCGATACAAGTGCATATGTCCCTTCTGTATTCCTCTTAGCAATATGTAGTAGATCATCTTGGCCAAAGTCAAAGCACTTCTGGGTTCAGAATCTAAGATCCAGGTAGTCCTAGACACCTGTGGTATTGGGGAAAAAAGGGGACACTTTGTGATAATTCTAAGAAAAAAGTGTTCAGAGCAAATAGTGGGAAAGAAACTTGCTTCTGCAGTTGTATGCTGTTCTCTCCATAGATACTTTCTTTGGAGGGGGGCTGTGATTCTTCCACATCAAGAAACTTAGAAATCCTAAGCTGTATTCCTATGCATCCTTCTGTTATATGGGAAACTGATTGTGTGATACACAGAACCCATGTTTTGAGAGGTTGAATTGTGCATTTTTATTAGAAAGCCAGTAATGCAAATGGACCTGTGTCCTCCAAAGAATTTGCAGCCTCCAGTACATTTAATACTCTTGGGAAACTGAGATATGAGAGTACTGAGCTATGAAGGTACTAAAGAAAGAGCAGAACACAATCTCCGCAGACCAGATGAACTCTAATGGAGTGTTGAAGCAGAGGTAGAGAGGCTTAGCTAGGGTCACGGTTAGGGGGCAGGTTCCCAGGGAGGTTGAGAGTTCAGAGTCTTGCAAGTTCATGGCACAGGTCTGGCAGGTTCTGGGACCTATTGTCCGAGTCCCCCACCCCATCTGCCTCGAGGAATTCAGGTGCCAATCACCCAGGGGTGAGGGCAGGGAAGTGGAACCCACCTCCAGAGTTTTTGGAAAGTCCACATCATCCACCAAGATGGCACTGAGGATGAGCTGGCAACACTGAACCGTGTCCATAATTCTAACATTGCAAAGTGTTTGAACTACAAGGTCAAACTACCAATTTGGTAGGATTCTTCAGCCTTTTTAATGCTGACATTTTGGGGCTGGATCTTTATCATGGTAGGTGTCTTCTGTGCATACTGTAGGGCATTTATCAGCAGCTATTGACTAAACTTCCTAAGGACTAGCAGTTTATACCTCCCTGGTATGGCAAAATGACCTTCAGAAGTTGCAGGACTTGAGTGGTGTTTCAGAGGCCTGTTTGTCTAAGTCATTATCCTTTGGGATTTTATGACTGACACTTTGGATTCTTTTACTCATGATGATTGAGTTCGAGGCAAGTAGCACATGCAAGATGGTTCCCTCCTCAGAGCTGCTGATCTTCCTTGGAGAATTAGTTTAGTTTGGTTCATCCTCTAAGCTAGTGGTCCTTACTGGGGACTTTTTGCATACAGAGACAATGTGTACTCACTAGTCCTTCCACCAGTAACTAGCAGACTAGCTCACTCAAAGGCTAAGCACTGGCGGGTTCAGAATCTAAGCTTCAGTAGTGTTGTCTACCTGAAGCATACTGAAGCTGTGGGAGTTATAAAGGCCACACCTGAATAGCTAGTACTCGGAGCAAGACATTTTTCTTCAGCCCAAATGGTTCAATCATTTCCTTGAAGTATGAGAAGACATAGGTGGAATTCTTCATTAGGATATTACCAGAGGACCAGGGATGTCAGGACATTTGTTGTAAGGACTGTCTTCATGTGATAGAGAAAGAGGCAGGTGATCGGATAACGGGTCAATTGCATTTATTTCTATAGAAAATGCCTATAAATTGCCTATTTTAGCCATAGAATATGAATCTGTGTTGACTTGCCTTGAAAGAGCTAGTAAACCCATAGCAGCTGGTTATCAGGAATTATCTGCCTTGTGTTAGAGCAAGTGGCATGTCTTGTCCTATGATAGGCTCAGTGGCTTTGAGTTGAGACTGAACCCCGAGACTCATCTCAGATTGGATCAAGTAGATTCTATGTAGATACAGATGACTCCAGACATTGTCCTTAAAAATCTGTTTTCTTGATGGCTGTCATATGGTATTCCCCTTATGTTGAGCTGATGTGCAGGTTTTATATGTCCATCCTAGGTTCTGATTATGAATGGGTCAATGAGTAACATTGGGAATAACAGGAGAGGCCAGCCTGGCTAGATGTCTATAACATTGTCTTAGTATCTAGACCCTCATTTGATCTAGAAAAATATGGATGTTTTGGGGGTACTGCTGGTATTATTGGAGCATTATCACACCTAAAATGATCAAAGCTCAGTCTATGCAAGCACCAAAGAGCTCTGTGGGCTTCACTTGCTGTTAAGAAATAATCATATAGGCTCTTGTCTCATGATGCCATCCCTATGTGCAGCCCCAGTGGCTCTCACACATGGCCTGACCTCTATTCTTTGGTGTCGCAGGATGTCCCTGTCATCCTGACGCTGGCTGGAAGGAGGGCTTATGTCCGCTTTGTGTCCTGTCTAGGAGTTGTCCATTGGAAAGATGGACATGCTAATTGCCATGGCTCTGTGGCGATGGGAGTTCAAGTACTGGCTCTTGGGTCTGCCCAATGCTGTGGTTTTGGTCAGGAAATCTTTTCTGTGATATGTCTCTGATCTTGAGTGACTGGTAGGAGAACTTTGGGATGTGGTGCTTTGTAAAGGTCGTTGTTCCTTTTCAGTTACTTCAGTAAGGCTGAGTATCTGGAAATTTCCTCATGTACTTGGGCTGAATTACCTATGATGATTTCCATGGGAAGGTCAAGCAGGTTCTCACTAGCAACAAGGTCAGACTAGTATTCATGTGCTGGACAGAATTAACCACATTTTCCCCATGCTTGTAATGAACAAACTGTGCATCTCTGTCTGATGCTGCACAAAGGGAGTATTGTGAACAGCTTATGGGTTTCTTGGGTTCCTGAAGAGTATCGTGTTGGTGGAACTGAGTCTCTTCAGAGAAGTGTCCCCTAGAGTTGTTCATGCTCTTACAGTGAGCAATTCCTCATGATGATGAGCTGCATTACAAGTGCCTTCTGCACTCTGAGGGCCCTATATCCACTGTGAAATGCTTACATGGGGGAAGACATCCAGTTTCCATAAAGGACTTGCTATTTCTCTATAGTCAAAGATGCGGCTGTTGACAGTCTGTTTTGTTTGGATTTTAAGAAAGGTAACAGAAGTATCTTTTCAGCTTCCTGATTCCATGCAGGTGGTGAACCTGCTCTTCAGGGTCTAATGACCTCAGCTCATGTTAGCTGGCAGCAGCCTGGCTATTGTATTTTCAGGACATTATCAAGCATGTATTCTGTAATGTGCTACATTGTCAATCTTGTAACCATGTCAGCATCTTGAATTCTGTGTGAAGTGAAAGAATCATTTCACTTGCAAAGTGCCATTGAAGTATTCCTTAATTTCCTGAATGCTTGAACTATGAAAGGCAGAAGTGACCTTACTGTTCAGAAGCTCTTGAACTAAGATGTCCTACTGATTGTTGGATAAAACAGGTTTGCAGAGAAAAGGCCGTTGGTTAAGACTGCAGAGCTTGCATTCCTGGGGTCTAAGACTTGTCCTAACACTAAGGAGTAGCCCAGATGGAAAGCATGATGGGAAATGGTCCCTCATCATAGCTTGTAAAGACATCACTGTTTGGTCACTGCATTGTACACATTCCTAGAAGAACACAGAACACTAAGCTTGCAATTATGTGCAGTGTCCAGAGGACAGCAGTCTATAGCTGAGGGAACTGTTGAATAACAGTTCAAGGAAAATGAGCAAAAGTTGCTTAATCTCTCAACCCCAGAAGCATAAGCCTCAGCAAACTGAGTGTGGCTGTGTTACCTTTGTGAACTCTCTTAATGCCTCCTATTCATGCAAAGTAGCACGGCTTCAAGGAAATAACAAAAGCTGTTGCTCTGAACGACCATGGCTTAGGAACAGATTCAAGTTAGGAATGATAGTCTTGCTTGGCAAAGGGTACTTGAGCTTTTGAAGTCATAAAAAAGTAGGTGGGCACTCCAAAGAGGGATTCTGATAATTGCCTTTACAAGGCCAGAAAATCTATAGGACTTAACAGATTTTGTCTTTACAGGGTGAAGAAATCTTTTACCTAAGTTGGATGTTCTTCAGTAGAAGATCTCTGGCTTTTTCCCCAGAGAACTCTGCTCACAATACTGGTAATCAGAGTTTGAAGGCACTGCCTGTGGTCCTATGCAGCAAAGACCTCAGAGTATTTGGCCTTTCTGTGTGAAAACTGACAGCTATGTCAGGACCCTTCTACCTCATTAGTGCTGGGCTACCCTTTACCATTGGGACCTGTCCTAAGTATTAGTTTAATTCACATCTTCTGGATAATGGAGGTATATTCCATTGTGACAAAATGTCTATAGACATCTAACTGGTGGAGGGGTGAGTGTTTGCAGAGAACTGGGTGAGATACTTCTGGAGCACCTCTGTGGTAAGACATGCTGCACAGCTCTGGTATGGTGCTAGATGAGGTACTAGAATGTAAGCATTTCCTCTATAAATTAGGAAGGAAAGTCTAATATTCTAGAGAGGATGTGTCAGTTTCTCCACTGAAAATAATTTAGACCCCCTTGGAAATACTTTCTCTTTTGGGCCTGAGAGTTATTTCCTCTTCCCGTTTCCCATTCACTGCTAATTCTTGTGGAACTTGTTACTCATGTCATGTTTTCTGGACTGGGCTATGCACAAATATACCTACTAAGGAATCTGAATGGCCATGAACTTCATAGCCTTGTGTGGGCTACTTTTGCTCATATCATCTGCCTACAGGATCTAGATAAGAGGTGCTGGGCCTTATTGATGTTTTTCTCTGCCTGAGTGACATGAGAACTGCTTCTTAACTACCTTGCCCAAGCCAGCTTCACAGTTTTTCACTCCTCTCAAGTCGTGGTGCTACATCTGTATTGTGCCAGAGGAGCAAACATCAGGCAACTTGCTTCAGGGAGCTGTTTGATAGTTGTGGGGGCTTCTTAGCACATGTTTGATATACTGGGACTGGGGGGCATTCCTTGCTGGAAAGGGCTTAATTATTACAGTAGCTCCCCCCCCTCCCCTTACAAGATATCTGTGGCCTGAGTCGATTTATTTGGACCTCAGAGTATGAGAATGAACCATGAAGTTCTAGTGTTACTAAGAGTTCCCTTCAGGTAGAGACGGATGTCTTTGGACCTGTGCCTCATTGTGAGAAGGTCGAGCATACATTCTTGGTTTGTTGTATGCCTGTAAGTGTTCCCTGAACATTCTGGTTGGAAGAATTCCATCCTGTCTCTCACCAGGACAGGCTACCGTGGCTGGTGATAACAGAAATAGGCAACAAACTGGTTGTGTGTAGATGTGAGCTTGGGTGCATTTGTCAGACTCCTTGGCTGAAATGACACATCTCTCTAGGGTAGGATTTTTCCCTGCCCTGTAACTTCCAGAACATGGCCCAGGTGAGGGCTGCCCTGTGAGAAGGTTTGGGATTCCATGCTCCTTTATCTGCTGCCGCCTTGGTTGATTGCTATGGAGCTGAAATGTCTTCCTGTGCTAGGCTTGCTATATGTGCTGTGCTATTTTGAAGGAGAATGTCTTTTGTCAGGCATGTGATGATTTTTTAAATAAGTTTTTTTTTATTGGGAAAATACTGTACAGAAGGTTTACAGTTACATTAGAAGGTAATGAGTACATTTCTTATCAAGGATTTTTGCCTCCTCCTTTGTTTTTTCCCCTACCATCCTTTCCCTCCCACCTCCACAACTTGTGATGTTTTTATATTAATGCTGCTAGGTGCCTCTTGACTTTCCTATCACAGGATTAGGGCTTCACGTGCTCATCAGGTTGTGTTGCTTTGTGAAACCATTGTCATGTGCTCCACTGTACCCAAACAGAACATGATTCATTATTGGTGCTGAAAACCCAGCTTTGTGTTAAGGACATCTTTTGGAGTCCTCCTTTTCCATTCAGTATGACAGATCTGGTTCCAGGTTTGATGAAAACTTGGAACTCAGTATTCTCCCTTTTAGGATGTGGCTGATTTTTGAGCACATGGCCAGTTCAGGCTCCATTGATCTCACTCCAGCCCTCTAAATGCAGGCTTTATTTGAAACAGGGAGTAGTATAGCCAGATCGATTAGCAGGCCAGCTACTTCTACCAACACAATTAGCCAGGGGGATCTATGGTCTCTTCTTGGGTGTTGTCACCTCAGCTGTGACCCTCCAAAGTCAGACTTCGCATGATGTGGATGCTGCTCCAGACTTTTAGCTTGGTTGGTACTTCGGGCACACGAGATGTTGTAATGGTATTGAGAGAATAAAACACAAAATGGCAACAGCCATTTTGAAGGATGGAGGACTGCTGAGGTTAGAAACTGAGGAGCCTTTAGTTCTGGGTGTTTCTAGGACCTGATCATCTACATCAAGGAAAGGGAGGACTTGGTCAGGCTTGAGGTTGTTGCTAAAGACAGCTTCTAGTGAGTATATGGGATATTTAGTGTCTTCCATATTGATCTGTTCCCACTGCTATTCAAAGGGTTATGATTTACTGCATGGTAGGAGACAATTGCAGCTTCTGGAGGTGGCCCATTCAGTTCAGCTTGGCATAAAATGGTTTGAACCTTATCAGAATGAGGAGGATATTGTCACCTGACTTTGTAATTTTGGACCAATGTTGGCCATTGAAGTTGGCCGATTGAGGCCATTTCATCTGTGCCGTCCAGCACATCTATAGGATTTGCAGGATGGCAGCTATAGAGAGGCATAAAAGATCTCTCCTTCCATCAACGTAGCAAGACCCAGTACTGCATTTGATGTTACCTTGCATGAAAGAGAATGATTTTCCAATTACAGTGGAGCATTGTGAAGACTGCAGAAGTACCCTGGTCTACTGAAGCTTAGAATTTGAATCGCCCTTAAAGAAGCCATGGTTGGAAGTGGCACTGTGGCTTAGTGTTAGAGTGCAAGTTTTGAGCAAAAAGAGCTTAGGGGCAGTGGACAGGTATAAGCCCTATGACTGACAAAAAAATGCCTTGGTCAGTACCTGTCTGCCTCCAGTTGGGGAAGAGAGACAATAAACACAAATCTCAGCACAGAAAGAGCACCTGATTGGGTCTGGGTCTAGCCTGTGGTGGATGAGTGACTTGGTCCCCTTTGATTTCTAGATGGCATAGAGGTCTCTATAGACTGAAGAGGGTAGCAGGGAGCACAGTTTTCATGATCAACTCTGATTTGTTTGTCAATTGTTGAAGGCAGCAGTGGCTAGCACAGAAGAGTCTTCAAACTTGGTGTAGAGATAGGCAGGAGGCCTTATCTTGCTGCTCTGACCAAAACCGGTTTTGGCATTTGGTTGTAGAATTCTCTATATTCCTCTCCTGATTTTTAAGTAATATTTCAAAAATTGAAAGGTTTTCTTGGTCTCTGGACAGACTGAAAAGTTGGAATTGTTTAGATTTTCTCTTAAAGAACCAGTTTGTCTATCCCACTACTGAGCTGCTCGGCCTGCCCAGTCTTGTCTTTTAGGCTCCATGCTTTATCTGTGGAGATGTTACAAATGACAGGATTTTTAGCAACATTGTCCTCTTCTTCCTGATGCCATTATGTAGATGCTGTACTAAAACAATATCCCTCTGGAATCAAGACAGTCTGTGCGGTGGAGTTGATGTCAGTGCATTGTTTTAAAAGGCCATGTCATGGGCAGAAGCTGGATAGAAATTTCCAATGATTTCTAGTAATGAGAAAGTCCATGTAGCTTTGGTCAGATGCCAGGAGAGTTCCCCAAGACAACAGGTTCTCCATCTCCTTTGCTGGTTTACCTAAATGTCTAAGGGCTATAGCAGTTGTCTGATTTTTTCTTCCCCTTCTCAATTTGAGGGAAATCTCTGAAGCTGTTGAATGTGACTAACAACTGGAAGTCCTTATCCTTCTCCATGGTTTAAGTGCCCTGGTTTCCTTTGTTTGCATGCATATGTTCAGACACATTCGGATATCTCAGTGGCTATGTGACTCCCAGTTGGCTTTTGAGCAGAACAGATGCAAGTGTTTTCATGCAAGTCAGAACAAAGGAGTAATGGGGCTTGTCCTTGTTTAAGCATTTTGTTACACCCCTTCCCCAAATGAGATAAACGTATATACAGGACAGAGTACCGAAATCAAAGACTGATTGCCAGGGATAAGCCAATGGAAAAAGAAAAATGAAATAAAATTAAAAAAAAAACTAGATACAGCACATTGGTTACAAGTTCAACCAAATAAAGACAAAGGAGTGGGTAACAATGTTTGACAAGAAATATCTTACTCATGCAACTTCATGTAACCGTAACCCTTTGTTAGCACATATTTCCAATTAAAAAGAAAAAGTGAAGGAACATCAAGCTCTGAACAACTTGAGTTGAGCAGGGTTTTTTCCTTCTGGTGTTCAGATGGTATCTTTTGTTCAAAGGGAGACAAGAAATGGGAAAGGGCCCATGAATCTTCTCATGAATCTTTCAGCTTTTACAAACAAATACTCTAGATCATTCCTCGGGTCATCTAGCAAACCCTTGGCTGATTCTAGATTGTTCTAGTTGGTTTCCATTTTGAGAGGATGTGACCAAACTATCCAGAGTTCCTGAGCATCTTCAAGTCCGACTCCACTTGACTCACTGAGGATGTCAGGTTGCCCAGAGAAGCAAGTTTGGCCAGGATCTCCTGAGGAAGCAGACAGGCGGCCTGGGCCGGGTCCTGGCCAAGCAGTGTGTGCACCGCGCAGGGGTCTTTAAAGGCAGAAAAGCTTAGTTGTTGCCAGGTAGGTACTGACCAACCAGGGAGATACGTACTGACCAACCAGGGAGATACGTACTGACGAACCAAGGAGATACGTGAGGCAGTAGGGAACTGACCAGGCCAGGGAGGTGGTGGTCTTTTCTTTAACTCCAGATGGACATTATCATGGCCCTTTTTTTGTGAAACTGCAGTCAGTCTCCTAGAATGGAGTCAGTCCTGTTTGGCATTTCAGAAGGCGGAGAAAAGTAATGTTCTTTTTTTGCCTTAAGATTAAAGTGAACTTTATCTCAGAGTGAAGGGTAATTGGGGTTGTCTACTAAACGTGAGACTGCTTTCTCACTGATTCTATTTGTTTGAGGTTTTGGTCCTAATATAATATCAAATCTGCACTTTGTGCCCTCGGATGTGTGATGGGCAAGTTATGTCCTTGTCATAGCTCGTAAGGTGACATTCTGGCTACTGTACCAATAAACCCCATGGGAGGAGAGACTACATATCTGTCATGATACCCCAATGTCTAGGGCCTCAGTAAACTGAGGAAATGAAGGGTACTTCTCTCTGGATATTGCCTCAGTAGCTAGGGTGGGGTTGCTGTGTCTTTGTGTGCTGCTTCAGCTTGAAAGGAAGTACTTCAGAATTTTTCCCATGCTGCTGGAATGCTCTAGAACCTTCAAATTCTGTGTACACCCTGTGTCTTTGTAGCCACCTAGCTCGTGAGTACTCATCTTTATCGGCTAATGATGCAAGAATTGCATTATTGGAAATTTAGCAGCCTCCCTTGACTGTTGAACAAGACATTTAAAGAACTCTTCAGTTTTCGAAGGGAAACATTGTCTGTGAGGAGCCAAATATCCCCTGGTGGAGAAGCAATCAGAGGTTCTCAAGGAAGATCTATCTTGTTCCTGCGTCCCCGTAGTGCCTTCAAGGATAGAATGGTAGATACTTGTCAATTTTCTTGATACCTAGAAAGTTGGAAGGGCAGACTATTTTTGAGAGGATATATCAGTACCTCCCACAGATAATACCCTTCTCTGGAAACTGTTGAGCTCCTTAGTACTTATTTCCCATTCTATGTGGTCTGGATGTGAGGAATCATTTTTTCCACTGACCCCTGTGGTGAAATGCAGCTCAAATCTGTCTCAACTGGGTATCTTTCAGCTTTCCTGTTTGACACCAGGGTCAGAATCTGAATGACCTTGGTATATTGCTGTAGGATACCTTGAGGATTCTGGGTTGGTGCCAAGGAAAAGACCACTGAGGATTGAGGTACTGCAACTTGAACACTATGTGCTTGCCACTGTGGGGTTTTCTAGCAAACTGTTTGAAACTGCTGGTGAACTTGGGTGTCCAATGGAAAGAACACCAGGAGTCTGCCTCCTGTTCCCATTTGGCCTATGCTAAGTAAACCGTTAACTCTTCTTTGTGATATTTGTGAGGTTGTGCTCTGTTGGTAGAGGATACGGTATCAAGATGGAAAAAAAGACCCTGCTAAAGGTTCAAATACTAAAATCTGAAAAGAGGTTAGAAATTAGGATTAGGCAGAAGATGTCAGATCAGAGTGAACTTGGGGGGGAGCTTCAGATAGAGCAGCAACCACTGGAATTGTCACATGCCAGGGTGGCTAGGATTTCTACAGTAGTTCAGCTTGTAACTCACTGTGGTCTGCTTGTGGACAGACTGTTTTATGTGCCAAACACAAGACTCTGTCTTGTGAAGGATTTGTCTCATGCATTTTCACTTCTTTCATAAGTACACCATTTTGCACTTCAGTTGCAGGCACTCTCCCGACTGATACTTTGCTTGGCATTTAAGATGTAGCAATATTGTCAGGCCTGCATGATGTATAATAGGAGTCTGTCTGCTTCCATTGTCTCACTATAGTATGGGGTGCATGTTCCAGGTGAGTTGTATGGGATTTTTTGTAGTAAATGAGCTATTGTGAAAATGGTGGGATAATGATGTTGCCATAGACAGTTAGGTATGAGAAATGTAAACTCCCATGCAGAATACATATCTGTCATGGTAGGATGAATGTGTCCTTCTCCAGGGTGGAAGGTGAGATGTAATTGCCTTGTCAACCAGACGTGATTTGGTCTAAGTAATGGCACTTCATGGAGAGCTTAGCTTGCTTCTGGTGATGGGTCAGGACTATAATGTGGAGAATATGGTTAGGTTAACTGCTAAATGCAGATGTTGTATCCTTCCAGAGAAGCCATCCTGCCAACTTGATGTTACAGTGCATTCTTTGCACTGAGTGCATCATGCTAAGTACTGAATGAGGTACATCTCGCTTTGGTCACTCCTATTCTGTAGAGCCCTTTTGGCATATCTTACTCAGATTTCCTTGACACTCATGTAATCTTTAGTCTCTGACAAGACAGTGAATCATTTGCTAATTCACATGATTGCATGCACTCCTCTTGCACGCCTTTCTCCCCTTAACAAATGAGTGACAATGAAGTGTATTGGTTATTGAACTTTTGTCCCTGGGGACTTTTCCCTTAGAAGTCATAAGGGTGTCTCCAAGGACCCATGCTGTGATAGTGGTCTATTTTAGTTTGGTTTTATATATGGAGTCATGTGTAAAATCATGCATGAGTCATAGATGAAGCAAATAATTTTTTCCTAGCTTCTCACTGAACTCAAGCTGAAGTGAGTTGACAGGTCTTAGAGGTACAAGGGATTTGGAACCAAGGAGCCATCTAACCTTGTAACTGGAGTCCTCTTCACAATGCACAGGTCTTTGAATTCATGGAATGGAGCAATATTTACCTGAATGATGAATGTTTCTCAAAATCTAGAGACTGCCAAATTTACACTTCATTTCAGAAGAGAAACAATGTTGCCATCTGTCCTTTAATCTGAGAGTTGGAAGTCTTTGGATGCCTTTAGATAGGCACTGTGAAGAGCAACCTTCAACAGCTAGGTGAGAATCCTTTGTGTTTCTCCTGCCTGAAGAATTTTAGAAATCTTAGAGGAACTTCTATTTGTATCCTCTTAAGATTTCCAAGTATTTGGACTTCAACAGTTGGTTAGGGCTCTTCCACATTTTCAGTGTTGACATTCAGGGTTGGATGATCATCACAGTGGTAGAATGTTCTGTGCATTTTATGGTGCTTATTCCTTGACTCCTATGTACTGGAAGTCTGTACTCCAGTAAAATATGACCAATGAGTTGCACTTTCTAGGCATGTCCAAAGAAACTATCTCTAACCCCACAGGTTGGGGCTTGGCTTAATGGTACTCAAAAAAATGAAGTGTTTTGAGTTAATCCTCCCTTAGGCTTTTATGGATGGTATGTTAGATACCTAATACTTTTTGTCCATAACCTTATCATTCTAAGAAAGTATATTTTCTAAGTTCTGGTTGGTGTCTCTCCTGGGGAAAGCTCCCTTAGTTTGGTTCCTGTGTCTCAGGACTTGATTTTTTTGTGTGTTCTTTTTTTCCTAAGGAATTCTTTGACCGTTGGACTTTTGTCATGAAACTTGTAGGTCTGATGTCTTCATTGTGCACATTCAAGCCCACACCAGTTACTATTTGGGGCTCTGTACCTGAATGACTGTGGTCTCCATTTGTGTGACCCATTCTGGGTCTTACATAGTTTGGGCAGATGCCAAGTGGAGAACTGTGCTGCCTCTGGCTAAAACTGTGGCTGACATAAAGACAGTTCCTGAAGTAGTATTGTATGCAAAGCTCTTGAAATCAAGAAACAAATGTTTCCTGTACAACTAAAAATGTGCCATATACCTATCACGAAGCAAAGTTCAATTTCATTGGAAAGTATTACAGATTGGAGGGCCTTGCTCAGTGGTACTCAAGGAACTGTGAGTCTTACAACCATTCTGCCTTGGGCTTTTATGGCTAATGTGCTGAATGCTTTTAAAGTATATGTTTAGCATATTCAGAATTGCTCATCAAAGCTGACTTTCCTTGGAGTCACCTTTAGTTTGGCTTAGGATGTATGATCTTGACTAGGTGTTATCTTAGTACAAAGATATTCTCTTGGTGTTCCTCAGAATCTAACCTTCAGTTATGCTGTGTATGTACGGAATGTTTAAGTTGTGATTGTAAGTGTGGTACCTGAATAAGTTTATAAACCAAAGACATTCTTGTTGAGCCCATAACAGCTTCCCTGTGTATCTGAAGCTGGAAAGGCATGAGCAGAGCTTTTGATCACTTAGGATCACACAGAAGAACAGACATGTCAGGGCATTCATTGCAAGGATTGACCTGACATGATTTGACTGAAAGGGTAGGCTGGATCAAGGTTTTCTCTATACAAGATGCCTATAAATTGATTGCCTACTGAACACTAAATCTCTGCAGACTCAGCTTGTTGGAGGGGCTAGTGAACCCTGGTAGCTGGTTACTAAGGATTATCTGCCTTCAAGACATGTCCATTTGAGTAAATCAGGTTGATTTTCACAATGTAGTCTCAGTGGCCTTGACTTGGCCATAGGAGGTCTGAAACAACCATAAAGACCTATCTCTTGACCCACTGTAACAATGAAATGTACAAGACACTATATTGAAAATGAACTTTACAACTTTGGTGGGGTGGGGAGGGTTGTGGAGCTGGGGAGGTAGGGAAGGAAGGGAGGGTAGGGGAAAAACAAAGGAGATGGGAAATGTACTTATTACCTTACTCATGTAACTGTAACCCCTCTGTACCGTATTTTAACAATAAAAAAATTTAAAAAGATCCATCTCTCTTGAAGCAGTCCATCTTCAAATGAAATCTACATTTTCATGTTACTGTCATGTGACTGTCCGTATCGCCTTGAGCTGGCATGTAAGTTGTATATGTCCATTCTATCCTCTGGTTAGGTCATTGGGTGCCATTGGGGATAATTAGAAACTTGGCTAGCTGCGTCTAGATGTCAACTTGATATTACCACAGAATCTTCTGAAATCCAGTATAATCAGTGGGTTCTCTCCTTTCAGATATCCTGTGACTTCTTGGAAATCATAGCTTGGGAGAATACTTCCATTGGCTATGATTGCCTTTACACTATTTAAAGCCATGATTCTTGAGGATCATCACTTAGTAGGCTCTGCTATAGGTAGCTGTGCTATTTCTAGAAAGGTCTCTCTGAGGGGAAGATCCTAACTATGGACTGTAGTCCTACTAGATTGGTCATTGGTGTGGCCTTATGTCTTTGATTTCTTCATAGACCTGTAGGATTTTTCTCCAGTAGATCAGGTTGCTTCATAAATGTCTTCTATTCTCCCATGGCCCCAGTATTGTGCATTTGTGGAATGTCTATGGTCAACTATGATTTCTTTTAGGAGTCTCCTCAAATACATGTGCCTGGCTTGCTTCTGAGCTAGGGAACAGTTGACCATGAATAGTCACTTGGAGTGGTGGCAAGTGAGCTACTTCTGCCTTTGTCCCTTGGTGCCAGATACTCTGTTGAATTGTGACTGTGCTACTTAAATATACTTGAATGACAATGTGTGCTACTTCTTGGAGTGCAAATGTTGAATGCATAATTGAGAACCATTTTAACTCTTGAGTTTTACAGCTGATCATACAATTGTTGGCTACTCATGTAACTTTTCCAGCAAAGTGTAAGCCCCGATCTGTGGGCCATCATTATTTACAGGCTGAATAGAATGCTTAGGGAGCAAATCTGGTTAAGTACTTATGGGTAGGGAATTAATCTACTGGGAATGTATCTGTGTTGAAACCATATAACTGGCTTTTCTAGGACTGCAGAATTCCACTGTAGCTAATCTAAGCAGCCAGTAGTTTAGCTACCATGAATAGAGCTATTGTTGGAGTGTGTCACTGATCATTTGAGCTGGAAGGTGCAGAGGTGGTAGTAAGTAGATTAGTGTTCACAAATGGAAGTTCTTTCTACTGAAGCCATGTCCAGCTTTCATCTGAAACTGTGGCTGTTTTGCCTTCAACCACTCTAAGCTGACTTGATGGCTATATTAATGCATATCAACTGGTAAAATCAGTTTGTCTTAATTGGTCATGCATTCTTCCCAGAGGTAGGTGTTCTCACTAGAGAGCAAATAGTGTAATCTTTTCATGCCCTTACCCAAAATAGAAATTCATAGCCTAACTTTGGACTACTTTTTTTTAACATGTATTAATCTCTTAGGAATGTCAATTCAGTGAGACGCAATAGGAACAATATTATAAACCCTCTCCAATGTGCAATTAAAGTCTGAACTTTGTTCCAGGTAGGAGCTGAGGAAATAGGCATGTTCAGGTTGCATAGGATGTTTTCAAGACTGCTGACCTTTCTACTACAGAAAATGATTGAGAGTACTGATGTCGGAGTAACTTTTATATATGGTCTTTGAAGGTCACTTGTTCTAGCTGGCAGCCATTTTAACCTAGCCTTTTTTATCCCTCCTGCTATCTGTATTCTCAGGTTTGGGAATAGAGGTAAACTAGGAAAGAGGTTACTGGTTTAACAGTGGAGCCAAGGCAGGGGGAGGGGGGCCTACAGCTTGTGTCCTCTAATGCTTTTGCGAAGTCCTCATACAGATGATTGTTGCTGGGACCTTCGATCTCATGCAATCATGTGGTGGATAGAGCTCAGCTAATGATAACTTTAGGCTCTGTGGTCATTTGATGCTGCATGGTTAAGTGTTCCCCCTCTACCAGGGTCTAGCTGTGGGCTAGAGTGGATTTTACAAAAGCTTATGGAAAAGTTAGGTGATGCCACTCATGATTTTTTCCTATACACTTGGACACTTCATAGTGACCTATATGATACTTTCCCCCCAAGATACTGATAGGTGGCCCAAGCTTGATAGTTCACTGGATCTTTAGAGATAAAATTGCACTGGGCTTGCATTGATAGATCTCTGCATCTAGGCTACTCCCAGAAGGAATTACCTTAGGTAAGGATGTCTGAAGCTGCCTGCAGATGTACCTAAAAGCAAAAGACAATCTGCAGATGACCCTTGCAGCAGCGGGGCGGGGCACAGGGGACATCATGTCCTCTCTTGATAAAATATCTGGGTGATATCTTGGAGTGCTACAGACCACGATCAGCATTTGCTCTGCTGCTGTCCTTTCCATTCTAGATTATACTATGGATCCCTTACTTGCTGATCTTAATGCTAGCTCTCTTCCCGTCCTACATTTATAACGGAGCAAACCAGTGTTGAGCAATGCCAGTAGTGATGGAGCCATCACAAATGCTGGCTATGAATTTCTGCTGACTGTCTGCCGGTCATCTTGTTTTAGAGGGAAGAAAATACAACTGGGGAGTGTTTTCCCTAGAGTGTTAGGGTAAGATTCCTTTTAAGAACATTTTCTTCAGGTTGAATAGACTATTATTTCTAAATCTATTTTTACTAATCTTGGCCATCTGCACAAGGTACACTGTGGTTTTTAAGTATGGAGAATATGATGAATCCTTGGATCACAGCTGACATGACCAACAAAGGATGGAGTCCGTTAACTTGGGCAGTCTTCTAAGACAAGAATGAGACTATCCTCAAAGCACAAAAGCCCAGACAATATAGCCAAACAGACATGTATACCCACAAGTATGGGAGATTTGGAGGCTCTAGGTAAAACACAACTTTTAATGTTTAACCTTACTTTCTCACCAAATAGCCAAATGGTTACCTTTCTCTTTGGCCATCTTCAAGAGCTAGACCTTCAGAAAGGGAAAATGATCCTTTCAATTATGTGTACTTTGGATGTACATGGACCTGCTGGGCTACTTCATGAACAGACTTAATTTTTCTGGTGATTTGTCCATAAATCTTGGGCTTTTTATTAGCAACCATTTTCCCTTTCTCTTTGAATATACTTGTCTAGAGGCTTATAGTAGTACCAGAACATGAGATTGCTTCTGGCAGTTGATGTTTCTGGCATTTGATACTTTTAAAGGAATCAATTTGGTGCATGTCCTCAAGTTATTTAGCGGGCACAACTCTTGTGTAGTTGGATTTGTTCTTGCTCTTGTTCTTGGTTTGGAAGGAAATACGGGGACCTATGTCCCTGGAAAGCTGCCTTTTGTCATTAGCTTCTTTACTTGTCTAATTCTTTGAGGTTTTCTGGACTGGATGCAATGTGGATAACACTGTAATCCCAGTTTCTGGGAAGAGAGAAATTGAGAGAACTGGGCAAAAACTTAGGGAGATTGGATATCAAGAGAAAAATAAAAGTGGTCCTTGCCACTACTATGTAGGAGACGTACATAGGAGAATCCAAGCCCAGCCCCCACCCCAAGAAGGGAAACCTTCTCTGAAAAGTAAAAGGGGGCTGAAGGTGTGGCTCAAGTGGAAGAAAGCTACTTAGGAAGCGCAATGCCCTGTGTTCAGAATCCCTGTACTACCAAATTGAGATAGAATTACTTCATCATAATTTTGTATGAACCAGTACTACTTGTTGACAAGGCTTTTATCTAAGGTATGATTTTTGGCTTGTCAAAAATCACCTGACTGTTGCTATGTGGGCTACTTCTGGGCCCTTCTGTCCCATGTCATTGTTCTTTGTGTCTGTTTCTGTGAAGTAACACTGTTTTTGTTACTGTGGCTTTGTAGTATAATGTGAAGGATGGTATTGGGATACATCGAGTATTACGGTTTTTGATTAGGATAACATTTTCTATTTTCAATTTCAGTACTTGTTTTTCTATTTTAGTGAAGAATGACCTTGAAATTTTGATGGGAAGTGTGTTGAATCTGTAGAAGACTTTCAGGACAACATAGCAATGTTGACAATATTCTGCCAACCATCTTACTGGGAGATTTTCTCCATCTTCAAATGAAGCTACTGTCCATGCTTCATAAGGCTGATAGTTGTATCCAGCCAGCTCTGCTTCCATCCCTTTGAAGCTACAGGACTGAAATGAGTTTTCTGTTGGCATCACTGCCTATAGTCAAAGGGCTTCTTTAATCATTGTCTTAAAATAAGGCGTTCTATGGCCACATTTATGGAGAAAGAGTTACACTTAAAAATTTTCATTTCCTTAAGTGGTAGATTTTTATTTAAAAGCTTGATTTTCTGGTGCTTACAGAGATCTCTTACTATATGCTAGAAATCCATGATTGTAGGTTTGGGAAACTATTTGCTCCCCAGCTTATAAAGGCTTCCACTTTTTTTTTGACCTGCTGAGTACCAGCTGGTTACATCAATTACTAGGTTCTTAAAGGTGTAAAATGGCACGTAAGACTTCGTATTGATAGTTGAGCGGATGCCAATGTTCTCTATCCTTTGTCTGGCCCATGAAACTTCCCTTACCCTCCCCAAACCACTTAGTGGGTCTCTCATATCCTATGTATTCTAAAAGCATCTCTAGTTCTGGTTAATTCCTGGTCAGTCCTAGAGAAAGCACTCACTGGGAGCACTGGGTGCCAGTACTCTTGGCTCAAGGCTCTTAACATGAGTCAAAACAGAAGATCAGAGCAGGGAGAACTTAAGCTTGACAGCCTCGCTGGTGCCTCTATTTCTGACTTCCAGTGTTGGTTTGTTCTGTTCATGTTTATGCTAGCAGTACATAACAGGGCATGGCTCATATTGAGCTAGCACCTCTTGAGGTGGAAGAGTTGACCTTAGGGAATCCTTGTTGCTAAAATTTCCTGTTGCTCCCAAGAATAGAGCAGTTGTGTTCAGCAAAAAACCTGATTTTTTTTTCAGTCACTAGGAGGTCATCTCGGGCAAGGAGTTATTGTAAGTCCCCTAAGTAGAGGGGATGCTAGCTTTCTGTCTGTGGCTATATTAGTGGGTCAGGACCTGTCTGTGACATTCTTTGGCAGCAATAACCTATTTTGTTGCTCCTTAGCAGAATCATCTTGAGATTGCAGGTCTGCTCAGTTTCTCCCCCTGTTCTATTCTGGATCTTCCCAAGAATATTCCTCAATGGACTTCATGCTGTAGAGTACCTTTTAGTTGGCCACTTGGGGAAACTATCCTGCGATACAGCCTTGATGCCCACCACCATGATCAAGCCTATAAGCAAGCACTGAGTGATGCAGGCTAACATCCCAATCCCCATGCACATCTCTACCCATCGTCTGTTTTGTATTGCCCAGCAACATTGCTAGGTGTGACAATGAACCACCTCCATGCAAAGCAGATGCAGTACGTACTGTCTGAAAGTCTGCTTGTTGTAGCTTTCACTTCCCCAACCTTTCAGTCCCTTCAGTGAGTGGGGATATGGTCCAGCGACTGTCAGCTTCCTAGTGTGGCTGGCATACCCTGAAAATGGTATCACCTACCCATCTTGGCATATTTCTTCCAAGTGAACACTTTGAAAAGGTGTAGTAGGTTGACAAAAATGGAAGCAAGAAGAAAAGGATGCCTTAGGATTCTAACTGAACTTCATGTGAATGCTTGTTTCCTGGGGTTATTCAGAATTGATATTCCTGAGTTTTCTTTTATAGTACCTTATCCTGGTGCTTGCCTAGCTTTGTGAGCTGAGCTGTCCATGAAGTAGGTTTTATCTGAGCCATAACTGCCTCCCCCCCCCCCATCATAGTGTACTTTGACTTTGGCTTCTAGTAGAGTATCCGGAAACTCATTCAGGAAAAGAGGAATGAAATTATTCTAGTACCATCAGTATCTAGATAGGGTCTTCTTAAACTATGATTGTATGAGTTTCCGTACAACATTTTTGATTTATGAATTCCTTGTTATGAAAATTTCCTTTTTAAACTCACAAGAAATGAGTAGCTCCACTCAGAAAAGGTCTTGCTTTTTACTCAGTAAGAGGCCATCTGGTAGAGGAGTGCCCTTAAGTCCCAGAAAGGGAAAAGGATGCTAGTTTCACTGTTAGTCTATCTACAGGCCTGGGAACTGAGTTCTCTATTCGATAAGGCCCAAGTGGTCAAACATCTTATACCTACTATTGAGTCCACTCATGCTCTTGATTACACTTCAACCTGGCAACATAAGGATTACTTGGTAAATGGGTCTGCGTTGTGCTGAAATATGTGTAGGCATCCAGAAGTTCATGTTACCTCCAAAGTCCAAAAATTCTTGAAACACATGTACTCAGTGCCAGATGCAAGGTAGAGACTTGCGACTAACTTCAGAAGATGTTCCCATAGGCACAGGCCACTGGTACAGCAGGACCAAACCTTGGGGAAACAATGGTCTTCTCGTAGTACTTGTATATCCTGGTAAGTCGTGCAAGGTCTTTATGAAATGCTGTGGACCCAATGGAGTAAAGAATGAGAATTGATGTAATCAACTTTGAAAAGGCATGTTTATGTCCATGTCCATGGTATAGCTTTTATTTTAAATAAGTTTTTTTACTGTGAAAATACTGTACAAAGGGGTTACAGTTTACATGAGCAAGGTACAGCTTTATATGAAGGCAAACTTTAGAGTATGGTAAATAGCCCTTGCTAGCCTATTGTCTTTGTATATCTTCATATTTCATCAAGGTCATAATAGAAAAAGATAAGGCATGGAAATATTTAGTCTCAACGGATTAAATATTTTTTGTGTCTGTCCTGGGGCGTAACTCAGGACTCAGGAACTGTTTGAGTTTTGTTACTCAAGGCTGGTGCTCTGCCACTTGAGTTTGGCCTTCTTGGGGTTGATGAAGATAAGAGTCTCAGGAACTTGTTGTCTGGGCTGGCTTTCCACTGAGGTCCAGACATCTTGGCCTCCCACCACTAGCATCTGGCTGAAACTATTTTTAATGTCTCTCACTTTGACGTTTCTTGCCTAGTTGTATTTCTTTAAGAGGCACCTGCAAGCATCTTTTGAGTGTTATCACCTATATGAACTGGGGCAACTACAATTACATTTAGGCATGAGTGTAGCGGGTCAGGTGTATGAAGGTCTATATTGAGTTCAATGTTTTCAGTATCTGTAGGTTTCTCTCACTGAAGTAAAAAAAAGTTTTAAAGTGCTTAAGGAGTTCAAATCTTAATAAAATTTCAAGTGCTCCATGCAGTATGAACTGTGGTTAAGTGCAACAGTTCTTTAGTGAAAGGACTTAGACGAGGAAAGAACACACAGGAGGTTTTAAAGGTGAAAAGTTTACTGGGTGATGCTCCCGGGCAAACTCCCTGGATGGATCAGAGAGGTCGCCCATAGTCTGATTGTAGCAGAGTTTTTATGGCTGGGGTCAGCAGGGACTTGTAGCACATAACTTGTTTTGCGAGTTGGAACAGTGTCAGGCTAGTGCCCCTGAAGAAGGATTGGGATAGGTGCTGTGTAATTGGGACAGGTGGTGTATAAGGAAGTGAGTTTTTCTCAGCTGCCTCTGTCCTCCAGTAGCCTGTCATTTAGAACTTGCTATGTTTAACTGAAGACTGAGGACTTACTAAACAGTCCCATTGATTCATGGTGGCTTCCTGGTACCAATGGTAAGAGGGATTTGGGTGAGCAATATTGCTACCAATTGCAGAGCTCATTGCCAAGCTCACCTTTGCCTATGGAAAAATAGGCATCTTTGGAGCAAAGTCGGCTTGGATCTCATTTTAAGCAGGGAGCAGTTGACTTTCTGTTATGGAATCCTGCATGTCTCAGGATGTGTTGGGCTCAGCATCTAATGTTGCTTATTTGCAGAAGTTCTGGATAGATCAGATACAAATGATAAATGATTTTCTGAAAATGGTAGAAATATGGTTTCATAGGTCATGGTATAATCTTGACATGGCATCATTGCAAAGCCATTTGCTGGTCTTTGGACTTGGAATCATATGTATGTGGCTCACACATGTAAGTTAGGGTCTCAGTTATTCCAGGTGATCCAGAAGGTAAATGTCCACCCTGGAATATTGGGAGAAGGATATTTCCTTTTGAACCAGAAAAGTTACTGCTTTATTCAAGCTTCTCTAGTGAAGCAAAGAGGATATATAAATACATAATTAGGGGGGCTGACAAGTTTCAACCCCAGCCATTGGCGAGCTGGAAAGCCAGGAAGGCTCAAGATACAATTCAGAGTGGGTACAAAAGCCCAAGAGCCAGGGGATCTGGTGGTGAGAGTCTTACTAGGGAGCTGCTTAGGAACCCAGACTTCTAAGATGGATATACCAGCTTAATGTCCACTTAGGTTAATTTATAAGGATAGCTCTTTATTTACTGATTCAAATGCTAGTGCCTTCCAGACATACCCTAAGGTAAAGTGCTGACCAGCTTTCTGGATGTGCCTTAGTCTCACTAAGTAATTAACTTCTAAAACTACACAGCAGTGCTGTTGCCTTAAATATTGACCACCTTGGAACTTCAGTCTCAGCTCCTGAGTTGGGGTAGATCTCACAGATATGAACTTGAGAACATGTTGACAGAACTTGGGTTCTGGACCATGATTCTGAGTACTTCTTCAGACCTAGCAGTTTCTAGGGAGACTCCTAGATGCAATGAGCATTAGCAGATCAGAGATGGCTGCTCAGCTTCCAGAAGGGTGTTTTGCACCTCCACCTGCTCATGGAGGTATCAGGCAGGATGTATCATAAAACGGCAGGTTCTGAGTTTTGCAAACCTTTTCTTCATGACTTTTAAAAGGATCTAAATAAAATTATAGTCTAGTCTCACCCTGAGATCTTTATCCTGAGGACTCTGTAGACAGGGAGAGGAGCCAATATTCTGGGGAGAATAAAATAATAAGGGAAAGGCCAGGACAGTGGTGTGTACTAAGATCACCATTTAGGGACAAAAGCAAAGAACCTGTGAGCCACAACAGCAAACAAACCTGAAGGCTCAGTGGTCTACAAATCAAGACTGTTGATATCTTCTCCTGTCTATACAGTCTGTGGGCTGGTGGAGTTTGTCTGTGTATTCCTGTGGTCCCCAATATACGTACAGCAAAAATGCTACTGAGCATTTCTGAGTGTGGAGTCATTTGGTTAGGTTTTCCCTAAGTGTTCTTTCTTTTTCAGTATGCTCTGGGAGAGAGACTGCACAATGACATGAAGCAGTACTTTTGGAAGAAGGAGAGACTCAACAGTCACATTCCAGACAGCACTTTAGTACTCAGGTTTTAATAGATGCAAAAGTGCATCTTTGGTGGCCGTCTTGGGAAGGAGTGTAGGGAAGAGATTGTTCTTCCACTGATAGGAGGATGGCTACCCAGAGAAGGCCAAGCTTGTGGGTTTGGATCCCTCATTTTCTCCCCTACCCCACATACCTTCCTCCGAAGGAATAGAGATGGATTAAAGGGAACCTACATTTAGGGATCAACCTTCCACCTGCTTTGGGTCTGACCAAGAAGCCATTACAATCTTGACTAGCCAGGGCTAGGATAAGTGGCATGACTGTGAACACAGGTAAACAAAATCTCAGTTTCTGATGGTCAGTTTGACTATAGAATGCTTAGAAGTTTTTTCTCTTCAGTCACCTTGACTGTAATGTTTCTCTCAATCCTCTATAGGTTTTGATGAGATGCCAGCAGTTGTGCTGAGTATCCGTTGTGTGTGATGAGCCGTGCCTCTCTTGTGACTTGCTGTGGATCTGAATTTATCCCACGTGGTCTTCAGTGATTGACTGAGGTGCGTATGTAGGGAATGTTTGCTATAAAATGCAGTAAAGTTTTCAGCCATGGCTACTTAAATATTCAGTCCACCTTATTCTATCCTTCTGGAAATACCATTATGAATACGTTGGCAGGTTGGGTATTCCAAAAGAATTCCAAAGGCATTCCAAAGTCTGGGACTGTTGAATTTGTTAGGCTGTAGGATCGCAAATGACTTACTGTTTGATTTACTCTTTAGTTTGAATCTGGTGTTGAGTCCCTCTAGGAGTTGGGTCATTTCAGTTACTGTGTTTTTCAAATTTAGAGTTACTATGTGGTTTGTAAAGACTGTTTTCAATTTCCTTATTGATACTGAGCTACTGGCTCTCAACTATATTTTACTTCAATGGCATTTAGAATGTCTGAAGTTCTTATCTAGCAAATAGAAGATACAGGCCTCCTCATTAACCCCAGTAGTGGCATTGTGGACTACCTGTTTTATGGGCCACATGTTCTTAATTCTTTGCAGACCGAATAATTTTAAAGTTGAGTGACCTCATCATAAAGCTGGAGATTTGACCAATAGCTACTGTTTTGACTAGGTCTGTAAAGTGTGTTTTTGTGTAGTCATATAATCCTGAAGTTATGCTTCACCTTTCTAATTATGTAGCAGCTGTTTTGCCCCTTTTCCTTCAGCTGTGAGGAGTCTGAAGGTTAGCTAAAAGTGAGCTAGAAGGGTTTCACAGGTTCTTACTGGATACGTGCACAGCCAAGAATATGTATATGGCCTTTGAAAGTTTACCAAAGCATGCAGCTCTCTTAAGTCCCAATATTATCTATGAAAGATCTTCTACCCAGTCATAGTTTGATAAGAATCATCCTTGACAAGAAAATGAAAAAAACGGTAAAGGATAGAATTTGGTGGCAATTTGAATAGCAAGAAATGAGCAAGACTGACCACCATAAGCAGAGTTATGATGTTACCATGTGCTAAACGGGAATTTGATATTTGATTGTGAGATAGAGAAGCCACATTTTGAGAGGTTGAATTGGGAGTGTCTATTACAAAGCCGTCGACTGTGAGCGGACTCAGGTTCCAAAGCCTTGCAGCCTGAAATGCAGTTAATACTGTTAGGAAACTGAGCTATGAGGGCATTAGAGTCAATAAAGAGCAGAAAGCAGTTTTAACAAACCAGATAAACTCTAACAGAGTTGAGGAGGGACACCATGGTGACCAGAGGAGAGTCAGACAGGAGGCATGGCAGAAGGGTGGCAGGGGTGGGGAGGCTTAATGAGGGTCATAGCCACAAGGACTTGCCAGTTCATGGTAAAGGTCTCTCAGATGGCATTTCTTAGCCTGGGTATCCACATTTCCTTCCCCACTGGTTTTACGTACATAAAATCAAATCATTGATGCGTCAGTGAGTGAGAGGGATGTATTGGGTTCTTAGAACCATGAGCTTAACTGAGTTAATATGATTTTGAGCATAGTTTACATGGACCTACAAGGTTATACCCAAAAGAAGTACAATTAAGAGCCCCATGAGTGTAGATATCAGTTGCTAGTCACAGGGACCAACAAAAGTTTCTGAAACCAGCTGTGGCAATGCGCCACAGCTTTGTTTCTATGTTCTGTCTCATCAGAGAGGCTCTCCTGTATTAGACCTGTTAGCATAAAAACACATTTCTCCTAAAGCTGTGAAGAAGTCCCCCTCTTCAGTTTTGCCTGGGCTGATCCCAGCTGCAACCTGAGGTGTCTCCAGCAGTTAAAAGTTGGCTCAGTATAACTGATGGCCACATTATAATGAGGATTTGAACTTAAAGATAACTAGCAACCCTTTCCCAGATCAGGAGGGAAAATGTTTACAAACCTATGTACTGCAGAAATAGTGTCACACAAGACTCTGGCGGGGTGGGGGAGGGTCTTAGTTGTTCCCTGGTGAGTTGCTTGGTGTACCTGGTCACTCAAGGTTTAGCCCAGAGCTTTGGGTAGAAAATCCTATGGTCTGGCAAGATCAACCACTGTCCAGAGTCTTATTTTCCGTTCATCTTCTTGGTTAGATAATTTTTCCTCTGAGCAAACTGGCTTGGATGGCAGGCTGGGTTGGGGCTGCGCTGGCTTTAAGTTAGCTTTTCAGGCGGTGGCTGTACATTCCCTTTACTACTACAGAATCCCCTTTTGGATTCCCTAGACAATGCACCAGGGGAGCGGCTTTTGGGGACCAGATTTCCTCCAATAAGGCTAGGATTTCCTGGGCGGACATAGAAGACTTAGGTCTGTAAGCATTTCTCCACGGCAAGGGAGTCTACTTGGCACCACTGTTGCTATCACTTCTTGATTTCCAGAGCATGTCTGCCTCTTCCTTCCCTCACAGTATTGTCTCTACTTTCTGAGAGGAGTTAAAGAAACAGAATGCAATTATTCTTCCACAGCTGTCATCTTTACATTCACTGATACTAGGTTGCTGTAAATGTCTAGCAATACTTCTCTTAGAAGTTTCTCTGAGAAGGTTCCAGAAAATTTTTCTCTTAAAGCCCAGTTAGGTGTTTAAAAGTGCACCAATAAACCCATCTTCTGTTCTTAGTGCAGTCAGAGCAGTTGGATGTGCTTTCTAGGATGACAGCAGGACAACTGATGCGAAGAAAGCAGATGATAGTTCAATGTGGAATATGGAATGTAGTCTTCCTCTAGTCTTTGACTTTTAAAAAAGTATGTCTTACTTGACTTTGAACAATTGATCCTTATCTTCGACAACAAATTCTGACATCTAACTCCATAACCATGAACCTTAGGGTGGCTGCTTTTCTTACCTATTTAGCACAATGTCTTAACAAGTTGTGACATTGCGATCTGGTTGCTATTCTTGGAGAGTTAACTTCTTCCTTTTGCTCAAAAGTAGTCCTGCTTATCCCAGAATACTTGTGTTCTTCAGGGGAGGTTTACCTGACAGGGTGAGGTTTCATACAATTTCCTCTGAACTGGCATTCTCGATGGTGACGGCACAGGTCAGTATTTATCATGCCTGTTACGGGGTGGGGAACTGGCATCTTGTCTAGGATGTCTCTGCCTGGGCTTCCAGTGAAGGGCTTGAGGTTCAGAACCCTGTGTTTTTGAGCCTGAGTTTGTGTCTAATAGTGGGCTGACCTGGCATTCAGCTGAGAGCAAGGGCTTTCCTCTGCACTGCTGGTCTTAAGGGCAGCTGCTCTGTGGTTTTCTGGAGGACTTGACGGTGTGTGTGGGGGTGTCTGCCCTGTCCATGTGACATCTCTTAGGTGTGGTGAGTGGGTTGAGGGAAGCCTGAGTGAACTTAGAGTGAGAAGGACACTTTAGAACACTTCGCTCAATTTCCTATGTGGAAAGACATATCAGCCTCCTGACAACAGAAGTCACAAACCACGTGCTGGTTGTGGAAGAGGCCCCAGGCAGCTTCTAGCCTCTGTAGCCCCAACTTGTGCTTCTGTGTGTGTGTGTGTGTGTGTGTGTGTGTGTGTGTGTGTGTGTGTGTGTGTGTGTGTTGCTTCATATGCAGGGGATGGAGTCCTACCTGCCTTCTGGAGCCACAGCTCGCAGTATTTCAGGAGCCAGGGGTTTTCTGATCCCTTAGCAGTGCTTCGGAAGGGATTAATCAAAAGTCTACTAGAGTGCATTCTATTGTTTTTTTTTTTTTTTTTTTTTTTTTTTTTTTTTTTTTTGTCGGTCGTGGGGCTTGAACTCTGGGCCTGGGCGCTGTCCCTCAGCTCTTCAGCTCAAGGCGAGCGCTCTACCACTTGAGCTACAGCGCCACTTCCGGTTTTCTGGTGGTTTATTGGAGATAGGAGTCTCATGGTCTTTCTTGCCCGGGCTGGCTTTGAACCGCGATCCTCAGATCTCAGCCTCCTGAGTAGCTAGGATTACAGGCGTGAGCCACCAGCGCCCGGCCCATTCTATTGTTTTTTAACAAAATTATTCCTTATAATCCTGATGGCTCTAAAGTGGACTTAGCTCTAGACAGAACGGGAAGCCTCTCTAATCGCTCGACTGAATTTAGATGATGTTGCAGGCGCGATGCTGTGGATGGCTACTCTCAGGTTCTCGGAGCCTGAGGCAGCAGCAGATTGCTTGGAGCCGGGAGCTTCAGGCTACATTAGCATAGCGAGACAGTTTCAAAGGAAAATATCATTCACGTTGTTTATTAATGAATATAATTTCTAAATACGCAAATGGGGATTGTTCACGTCCCACTCCCTGCTATCCAGTGTCCTCTGAGCTGCCTCTGCACAGATGATTCTAAGATGTTGTCCATGCCCACTCCAATTTTTTGGATACTCCTCAAAGTGTGTATTACAGTAGGGTCTCCACAGGAGGAAATCATGGGTAAGCACAGGCAATGGGCCGAGCCCAGAGCTTCCCCGCTGCCTCAGGAATGGCCCCATCCAGTGTAGAGCACAAGCCAACCTCCCAGGGATTTCGACCTTGGCCATGGGAGAGGCTTCAGGAAGAAGCTCGGTTCCTGTGGCCAAATCAGCTGGCTGATCCCTCCGGAGTCTGGATCAGCATCCTCTAAAGAAGGCTCTTTCCTGAGGCTTGTCCTGCTATTTCTTGTGAATCATCTCCTGCCTTTAAGAACCTCTCCAGGACAATATTGAAGGGGTAGAATTTGGGGGTTCTATCAGTGGAGAATCTCAAGATAGTAAAGAATTCCTTTTAGCAGAGATAAGGACATATATGTTCCAACATCCCTACTTGACAGACATATTTTTGCCTTTTGTGTCTAAAATATGTCCTCTGTGCTCAGTCACTAGGTCTACCTGATGCAACCTCCTGACAACTTGGTGCCAGGTAAACCCTGATGGTTAAATGGCTCCAGGACATCCATCTACAGATGTCCTTCGTCAGGCTGCTGCCCAATTGGGCTCCATCCTTCT
Organism: Dipodomys merriami; assembly: GCF_024711535.1. Taxonomy (NCBI): domain Eukaryota; kingdom Metazoa; phylum Chordata; class Mammalia; order Rodentia; family Heteromyidae; genus Dipodomys; species Dipodomys merriami. The sequence goes on from NW_027206006.1 coordinate 625,933, forward strand.
TTATCCTATTCCTTCATGTTGCTAAAGAGAGGCAATCTAAAGCTGTAGTCTATCACTTCCAGAAAATGAATGTACTGGTCACTAATTCCAGTCTACCAAAAGTCATGTGGACCAGTTGAATCTCTAACCTTCATGTTTTGATGAAGTGAAAACAGTGCCTATATATGGGCTAATCTGAAATGTAAACCCTTGATGTTTGACAGGTACCTTGTAGGTTTACATATCTGACTCCACAATGGGACCTCTGCTTACACAGTACCCAAAGCTAAGGAGCACTAATGTAAAGTGGTTTCTGTTACCTCAGATCCCAGGGAGGAGGCAGAGGCAGGGGGCCTGGGCCCAGTTCCTTGATGGCGGAAACCTGAGTATTCTTAGCATATATTATTTACTCTGTCTGCCTGGCTGGGGTGGAAGTGGGGTTCACTCTTCTAAGCCTGCTCATCTTTGCACGATCAAGCTGCCATGAGCCTCATAGAAGCTCAGCCTCTCTGGCCTGAGAAGGTTGGGAAATCTCCATTCTTTAAAGTCTGGTTGGTTCTTAGGGGATGACCTCAATTGTGTATGTATGTATGCGTGCACATGGGTACGTACTAGGCTTGGAGATTTTGCCTCTTGCTTGTATCTTTTCTGCTCAAGACTGGCATTCTATCACTTGAGCCATACTTCTGACTTGGCTATTTGCTGGTTAATTTGAGATGGAGTCTTGAGGACTGTTTTGTACAGGCTGTCTTTGTACTTTAGTCCTCTAGGTTTTGGTCTCCTGAGCTTCTAGGGTTAGAGATGTGAGCCACCAACACTGAGTTTAACCTTAACGTTTGAAGATTGTTCTTCCTGTATGTTGTCTAGAATATGTTGGATAGAGTGGTGTCTTTGTACCCTATTGGGTGGGTAAACTCCAGTAAGGAAGTTTTGTAGGTCCAGAGAAGGCTTTGTGGGAAGGTTTGTGCATGTTTTTTTTTCCCCCACGGAAAATCCAAGTATTTTTTCCCACATAAGGTTTACTAATGTGCCTCGAATATTTACAACTTCAAATTCATCTGAATTTTTGAAGTTCAACACTGTTTGTAATTTTCAACATGATTGTGGAAGAAAGAAGATTTGTGTGTTTATTTTCTGGCTTCCAGGGAAAACCATTAGGAAGCTTCTCTTCTGAAATACAAAGCCTGGGTGACTTTCTGATGTTTCCTCTGACAGATCTGAACAGTACTCCCCAATTTCCCCTGATATACCAAGTAACCACTGAGTTAGAGGCTGAGCTAGCCTTGGAAGGGTGGAAATGGGTCTCATATGAATGAAACCAGGATGGTGGCAGGGTTGGGGTCCCATCTGGTTGCTCTATAAAACATTTTCCTTGTTCTGCCCACCTTTTGAGAGGTTCCGTGGTTCACCTTCGAACTTGGGTCCTCTTCCATCTCAAACCTGGCAGCTCATGTTACATTTGTCTGGCTCTCACCGGCACTCCAGCCTCCAGCCTACCATGTTTGTTTTTCTGTTTTGCCTCAGGATCCCTGGTTGATGTCAGCTAATTTTCAACTTTCTTTCAGTATGCTCTTAATTCTCCCTTGGCATGTGATGTAACATGTTCATGCATCCGAAGATCAGGATGGGGAGATCTTGATCTACCTCTACCTAGTACCTTCATCTAGTGCCATTGTGGAAGTGATCGCAGGAAGCCCAGTGGAGGGATGGTGGGAGGGGCAGGAGGGAAAAGAGCTACTGAAAGGGATAAAATTGCAATGGTATCTTAGAGGTTCAGGACTCTACTGAAGTATCTGAGGATCATATACAATATGTTAGAATGTCCCTCCATGAGGATAGGTCTGGCTTTTTCTTCCAACAATTTACCATGACTATAACTTCCCCTTCTTCTGTAAATGAAGATGTTGAACATGGCCTGGGGAAGTCCAGCATTCTAACCAAATGTCAACTTTCTGGCTATATTCAATAGCATGCAGCACTTCACCATAGCAAGGACTTCCCTAGGCTATCATCCCCTGAAATTTAGAGAAGGACTTTCCACCTCTGAGCTCAGCCACGTGCCCATCTTCACCTTCCTCAACCACTACCTGAGTTAAACACCTACAATGATAAATGATTTATCTTAATCCCAAGCCTTAAGTTCAGTTCCACAAAAAGCAGGTGATATTGTGAGTTTAAATATGTCAAATTAGATCCACTTGTTGACAATGAACTCTTGCAAATCGTAAGTTGTACATTTCTTCTACCATATTTAACTTAGAACAGCTCTCATTCTTCAGGCATGATGGAGATATAGATTCCACACATAAGCATGTATGTATTACCTAAATCAATGACTGCATTTCATTTAGGCACATATTTCTATGAAGTTTTGGGGATCGTATTTCTGACAGGCTTTATTTTGTTGAGCATAGCTCTTGCAATTTAATGGCTTTTTATTGGAAACTAAGACCCAAGAACAGTCGGCATCTCATGTAAATTCTAACCATGGGTGCTCTTTTGTCTATGAGACATGTTTTTCTCTTCTGCTATATCATTCCTTAGTTGCCTTGAATTCTGAGAAGCACATTGCACTTCCTATTCTCTCCTCAAGATGCCTGATAACTGGCTGAAAAGGAAAGATGAAATATATGTGAAACCTGCTTTTTTGCTGACCCTAGAAGGTCTACTGAGGAATGTAGAAAAGACACTCTGAACCTCATGTGGAAACATTTGGCTTTGACTTTGCCTCCTGTGTGGAGGTGTTTAATACCATCAGCTCCTTTTCTTCTGGATGCCTGACCTAAGTCATGCATTGACCTTTGTTTGCTAGGTGCTCTGTTCGTGAACTTTGCTAGGTAACGCTGTTCCTTACAGTTCATGGGTAAGTGTGTGTATGTGTGCGCACATTGCTAAGCTAGAGCAGTTGGAATTGACTGGGTATGGTATTACTTCTCTGGGGAATGTATTCATTCCATGTTCCCAAAGTTGTTCCTCAGGATACTGGGGAAAGGTGCGGGGTTCACTGGGGTCCTGGGTCACATTGGTTTTTACTTGGCTCCCACATCCATGGTTCTGTGATCTCAGGTGGTCTGCCTTCTCTACTGAGTTCATTTTGTTATGGTGAAGAGCTGAAGGGATGTTCCAGCAATTCATCTCTGACAAAGGAAGTTTGCCCTTTGGCTGTTGATCTCAGGTGAGCTCCCAGTGTTTACCGTGAGATGACAACCAGGGTCTATCTACCTTGTGACCACAGTCAGGGTTTCGTTTTCTGTGGGTAATGTTGGTTGAAGGTAAATGGAATGTTTTATCCAAGTAGGAAAGCTTTGCTTCATACTTACATAGTGTAGAATATGGGGAGTCTTGTAGTTGGCAAAGAATGGTCCCAAGCCTGGGATCTGTATCAGGTTACAGCAGCTCAGGGCTTCATGCTTGCTAGGGAATCACTTCTCTACCCTATAGGTATCCGGGCTGGACATGTGGCTTTTTGTCTTCCAGATAGTGTCTCAAAATTTTGCCTGGGATTGGTCTTGATCAGCAGTCCTCCAACCCTTGCTTCTTGTGTAGCCAGGATTATATAACAATGATAAAATCTTAGTTTTTCAATGTGCAATAAAGATGGGTTTTCCCTCTACTAGCAGTTCTTGCGGCTGACAACCAACAACAGTCTATGACTGAGGAATGAATTCTTGTAGTGAGATGAAAAGCCTGTTGAGAATCCAGTCAGACCTTGAGTTGCTTTCCTGACCTAGTTTGTTCTTTCGGTGCTCTTTAGTTTCCATCCTTAATTTTGGAGCTCTTCTCTGTCTCAACTCGGAATATGCTAATCAAATTGTTGCCCCGATTCTTCTCAGTGTTGTGTGAATGAAGCTGCTAGTTTCAGGATTCTAGGTTGCTTTAGGTCTCCAACGTGTTCCAGGAGAGATTTCTCTGGACATCTAGAAGCTGTGCCATCTCCCCAGTGAAGGTCATGCATAATGACCTTGAATGACAGCCTCACCAGTAGACCCAAAGTCTTTGCTCTTGGGCGCACATAGATGACTGGGTTGCAATTCCTAACTCCCAGGTGACCAGGAGTATGCATATGGATCTCCTAGTACTATCATGTCACAGATGATGCAGCGAATGACTCTGTACACACACCTGGCTTCCTAAGCAGAGCAGAATTTAGTACATAGTGTTGTAATGTGATGCTCTTCCTATCTTTGACCTACGTCCCATTTGAATGACTGATGCCCCTTTTGGACATTCCACTATTGGCACCAGGAATGCTAAGGAGCCTATTTGACTTCCTAAGTGCCTACTCACTTGAACACTTCCCAGGATTGAACATAAAGGTAGCATTTGATCCTGCCCTATGTATAGCCTCTGGAAAAGTTATCTAGAAGACATATGCATCTGATTTTGTGCTGACCTCAAGTGGAAGGAGCTGCTTCATGTCTTTGGCTTCATAAATCCCCAGCCATGTTGGCCTGTTGGACACTATCAGTTCAGCTGCCTCCTGTTTTTATCCTTGTCTGTCTGGTGCTCTTATTATGTCTTTGTATGAACGTCAATCCTAAGGCAGAAGGGTGGCTAAAGGTTTTCAGTCTCTATCATCGCATGATTTTAAAGTATTGATTTATGAATGACATGTATCTCACTGTTTTGGGAATGCCCAGGGAGAGGCAATCTGCAAATTTTATGGTTGAAAAATTTTAGTATTGGAATAATGTCTTTAAGCACCTGGAAGTTCAGTTGGATTTGTGGCCTCCAGTAGGAAGAACTTAATTCTTCAGGAGGATTGCTTTGAGCCCAGAATTCCAGGAGATCTAGTACCTTGTATCGAGACCAGGCCCGAGAATACTCCAGTCCCACTGACTGCTATAGTTGAAGGACAAAAAGTATATTCTAAAACCACATTCTCCACTTGTATTATTAGGCCAAGTCTAACCCTGAGAAGTGTTTGGACTAGAAGCTTGTCTTGATTTCATAAGGAATAGGTTGTCAAACTACTTGGCTAGAACTCTAGTCCAAAGAGGTGTGCATTTGTAGAGAATACTCACATTCTCTATAAATGTGGCCATTGTCACCATTTTTCTGCTCTGATGATTCTAGGTGGTCTCAAGGTTACTTCATTACAATACTCTAAATTTGTCTCAAAATATGTTCTTACTGAGCCCAGGGCCCTTGTGTTGTTCAGGGGGAAGTTCTTCATATTTTAACCATGTAATTTCCTCTGCACAAATCCTGTGGGTGGTGACTGAATGTGCAGTACTTATCATGGGCTGGGAACTGGCATCTTACCTAGGATGCCCGTCACTAGGATTTCCCGATCTCTGAATTCTCCGTTTTCTTCCCTTTGGGGCAGTGAAGCACTCGGCTCCAGAACCCAAGAGCAAGTCTGGGTTGATATCTACCAGTTGTCCATCCTGGCCCTTGGCCCTAAACAAGAAGTCATGAGCATGTGATGGTGGAAGCAGCCACAGGCAGCGTCTCGGCCTCTGCAGGTTTCCTTGTGCTTCTATATGTATGCTGCTCTGTGTGCAAGCTGACAGGATGCATCATTTCAGCAGCCAGATTTTTTGTTTAGAACTTTGCAAGTCCCCTTAGGTGTCAGTAATGCTTCAGAAGTGACTACATCAAAAACTTAATGCTGTGTCTTCTGTTCCTGAAAAAAAAAAAAAAACGTATTCCTTATAATCCTGGTGACTCTATGGGTCCTAGACAGAGGGGAGCCTCTCTGATTATTCAGTGGAATGTAGATGAAGGTCTGCCAGGTTGGATGTGTGATGGCTGCGGATGGGTACTTCCAGCTACTCGGGAGCCCCAGGCAGGAGGATGTTTCGAGCCCATAGCTCCAGGCTAGGTTGGGCAGTATAGTGACACTTTGATTTCCAGGCCACGTGGGAGTTACTTTAGACAATTAAGGATAGGTTAATACTTATATGCATGAATTTTGAATATATAAAGCAGGAGGCGGCTTCAGGAGCTACCTAATACTGTTTTACCCTGTTCTCCACAACCCGAGAGTGGGATGTGTTGACTTGACACAGCAGGATGTCCAGGTGTTCCTACTCCCTGCTCCATGCTGAACTGAGTCTCGTGTGTGCTATCTGGTGACCAGGTGCTGTAGAAGGGGCTTGTTGAGTCTGCTTATTTGGCAAAGCTACAGGCTGCCCCTCCTGAGTCTCTCCATAGCACTGAAGAAAGGTCTTCTCCAAGACAGGTAGTAGATGGGGCCATGTGAGTAATATCCAGATTTGACTTCAAACTTCTGAAGAAAATGGTGAGAATTTTGAGCTTGTAACAGTGAAGTCTGGACAAAAATAGCCTCACTCAGTGGAATTAAAATGTTAGTGTTCAGACATCCATACTCTCTGACCTTTAACTTTTAATCTATGCCCTATGGGCATAATCAATAGTGACCTGAGGTAGACTTGTATAGTGGCCAACAACTGCTGTAACCAGATTCAGCATGTGTGAGAGGCATGAGGCTGAGAGCATGTCTGGTGAGTAGCTCTCCATCAGTCTTTAGCCATCTGTATCTCTATCTCATTCCTACACATTGCTAAATGAATAAAGGGTACCTACGACTCCACAAACCTTTTGGCCATCTCAGATCCTGTAAATTGGATCTATGTAGACCAATCCTTGCAGACATTTCTGCACCATAATGTGAGTCATTCAGCACTGACAACCAAATCCTCATGGAATAGAAGGCTCTGTCTGTGAACGGAGCTGGAAACCAAATCCTTGCTTTTATATGTAACAAGGAATGTTCACCTCATTAATGTTTGCAGCTCTGACCTCATCTGGAAGATCTGCTTACAGTGGTATAGAAGACTGAAGAGCCTCAAAAACACCTGCAAAGAATGTGACACATTTGTATCACCTGAGAACCGATGTATCCTTAGTATAGATTAGGTGACCTCACTAAGCCAAAGGGCACGGCTGCAGGTCTGAACAGGCTTTTCCCCAAACTGACTTTGCCATTTGCTGGATTGCTGAATTGGTGTGCTTCTACTTTTAATCCTGTTGATAGGTTCATAATCTGCTGCAGTTGGGAGATACTCTTTGTAATGACGTTAAATAGGTTATCAGTGAAGCATTTGGACGACTGCATCCATTGGAAGTACTCAGCACAGGCGGCAGCTCTAGAAGGCTAGACAATTTATGGAGCCTATTACTATGTTTGTTCTCAAAATACCATGGGATATTTCTGAACAGCCACTTTGTAAGTTGCTTTTGGTTAACTTCTTTCATCTACTTCTACCGCTGTGATTATAAGAGTTCTCTTCAAAGTGCAGCTCCTACACTGCACATGAGAAGAATTGAGGCAACAGTGGCAGGAGGATACTTCTCCATCTTGAAACTCAATGACGCCAGGCTACTCTAGGTCTCTAGCAATCCCTTCCCTTCGAAGTTTCTCTGTGAAGATTTGAGAAACAGCCTCTCCTCCTAAAGTTCAGACAGGCCCTCAAAAGTGCACTGATGAACTCATTCTCTTTGTTCTTAAAGAAACAAGAGGATTTGGCATCCATTACTTTCTGGTGTTGGGGTGAGTTGTATGCTCCACATAGATCCCCCAGCACCTGTAGGTCATAGGACGGCAGGGGCCGTCCCAAACACTGGGCCCTTCTAAGCCGAGGACAGATCAGTAGGCAATGTTGTCCTTAACCGTGCTCCAGTTGCTTAAGAGCTATCTCATTTAAATTTGTAAATCAATGTGAAGGGAGAACAATTTTTCTTTATATTTCTCTGCTTTACTTCACATTAGATATCTAATATAGATTCCTCAAATTAGAATGTGAAGAAAGGTGGTGGCAGAGACTCTGCTTACTGCTTCATGATAGAATCCATCCTTTTGTGTTTCAGCAGAAAATTACTTCCTCCTTCGTTTGTTGTGATGGGTTGTTTCTCTAGCTTCATGGGGAGAGGTTTTGTACAATTGACTGTATTGTGGGATCTGTAACTAAATGTTGCTTCTCTACATTCAAACCAGTGAGTGCTCTTGGCCTTGCTCAGTGTGTGAAGGATGTCCGTAATACCACTGGGATTCCCACTGACCTGGGCTAGGTAGGCCAGCGTGGACCAGCTGTGGGGTAGATTGTGGGGATGCTGGGTCTGCCTAGTAGGAGCGTGGGAATCCAGTTTTGACTTTTCTGTGACGTGCTTGGAGTTAGGGCCCAGTTCTTTTCTTGAGTCTGGCAGCTGGGCTGTTGTCCTCTAATGGGGCCATTTGTGCCAGGTCCTTCCTTGTGTATTGAGCTAGGGTGGTACTCTCAGGTGATGGCTGCAGTGCCCACTATTCATTGAGCTGAAAGTGCATGGCCATAGGTCTGCCCTGCTTTGTGCTTTTCTGTGGAATGACTCCAGTTTTCACTTGGCAGAGATGACACTGAGTTATTCTTGGAGAAGAGGTCGTCTTTGGGTGATCATTGGTGAACAGGTGGTGAGCACTTCTGACTTTAACAATCTTCTAGCAGGCCTGTGGAAATAGGTGGTGTCATATCCAAAAGATGTCTATGAGCAAGTGCTCTGGAACTTAGCTTTCATTTTCTGACTGGGAGAGGTCTTCCTCAGCCTGGGGGTGGTGGTGGTGGTGGAAAGATGACTTCCTTTTTCCTGAAGTACAGGGGGTACTTGAATGGAAAGTCGATAATGATGGAGAAGATGTGTCTGCATCCAGGAAAAAGTAGAGGCGAGAGCCTAGGTCAAGGTGGCAGAAGTGATTTAAGTCCTGTGTTATTTTAGTAGGTAGGTTTGCTCATGATTTTCTACCCCCCTCATGAGTCTGTGCTGCTGTAAGCGTGGCTAAAGCAGATATTGGTTATTTCTGTCCTCAGAGACCATTATCTTGAAGGCACTCTCAGTTCCAGATGGAGAATACTTGACCCTGATTGTTTTAGTCAGATCCAGAGTAACCTGTAAAACTTTTTGTAAGGGTAATGACTCTTAATGTTGTTGTGTACCAATTACTTTTTGACTATAAAAATGGGAAAGATTCTGTTGCCACGTGCTGCCTCCCTGTGGAGTTCTCTTGCTGAGATTCTGAACTAGGCAACTCAATCTTCAGGTGTTCATCACAGCTGGAGAGGGCCCTGGTGGAGAGGGGGTAACGATACAACCCAATGATGGAAGCTCCTGAGCCACCCTTGGGAGAGGAAAGGGATTTCTGGGAAGGCTGAGAGTTTGGTTCTGGAGAAGAATCAAGAGTTCTTGTATTATTGCCTGGATTGGCCTCACATTATGATCCTTCTACTTTCATCACCCGGGTAGTTGGGAATATAGAACTATTGAATGTGACCCCAAAGATTGATATAGGAGACTAGAGCAGCACTGAGGAAATGTTTTCTTCCTCTCTAGACCTGGCAGATCCCAGAGAAGGAGGGAGCATATGACCCTGATATCTAGAGAGTCCTCAGTGAGCCACATCTGTACGAAGGTCTCCTCTGAGATGGCTCTCTCTCCCTTTAGACTACATATTAAATGCAACAGACTTGGCCCAGGCCCAGTCGCCACTCCTCCCAGGGGGAGTGGGCATGTCCTCTGCTCTTGGAAAAGTTGATGGCAAAGTGTGGCATCTTAGACATTTACCAAGATGAGGTAAAATATAGGAGGACCTGACCTTCTCCCTTTTCCTTCCATGGTATCATTTCTCACCAGTCATTATCTTAGAAAGCCTGGAGACTGTTATTCATTTAAAAATTTTCTGCCCAAGATATATTTTTGGATATGCATTTCATCTAGAGATGTTTGACCTTGGTCCTGGATGAAGGGTTATCCACTCTGGCACCTTGGTATCTTTGCTGAGACAGTTGTTTGAGCCTTTCAGGCACTCAGCATATGGTTCTGAGTCTTTCAAGTAGGCACTTCAGACTGAACGCACGTAGACTGCTGTCAGCTGCCCTGAATTTTCCAGTTGTGATACCTTGGAGCCTCCAGAGGGGACTGCCCCAGGCTGATAGCTTGGGACTTATTATGTATGGTCAGGAACAACGTGGTCTATGAGCAGGCCAGGCCTCTGTCTGGACACTTGCAGAGACATTTGAGTGTCCCATTAACAATGTCGTCTGGTTGGCTCAATGACTGCATGTGAGAAGGTTGGGAGCAGTGTTATTCTTGGGGTTGGAAAGCTGCTTTTTATGGTATTACGGTTTCCATGGATTAATTTTTGAGGGCATTTTTCATGTTTAAATGAAGACGGGCACAGGAGAAAAATCATTCAGGTTATCAGATAAGTGTGTATTCTCTGAGTGTGAGGAGATGCCTTCAGGGCCATCTTTAATTTCTGTGATGAAGGGCACCTTTAGCTCTGAACATAGGGCCTCCCATCCCTTCTTATATTCTTAGCTTAGCAGCGATCACATGAGTTGATCATCATCCTAACGGGTGAATCGGAGTGCTGTGTCTAATGTAGGTACAGAGAAGCAGTTGGTCCTTCAGTCTAACACTTTCCTTGTGGAAGGTCACATGATTGAATATGTTTCTGAACACTAATGTGTCCACTGTTTCTCTCAGCTTTTCTAGACCATTTTGCTGCCAGTCCTTGGCGTGAGCTACCATGACAACATCTGAAGAGGGGATACAGCTCCTGTTGTCACCATCTGCTTAGGTCAGGGTGACATTTTGAGAGGCTTCTTACATCTTGAACTTTAACAATGACCATCCAGTAATAGAGATGTATTCTGCATGAGTTTACCCTGCTCACACATCACTTTCTACCGCTAGGACCCTTGGCCTTTGATTCTACATAGAGAATCTGATCACAGAGCAGTTACATGCACTATTTTCTGAGTGTGTATATATAACATTGGCATCTACTCCAGGGAGTTCAAGGGATTTCTGAGCATGTTCTCCACAAAGCAGGAAAAACTGCAACCAAGGGATGAGATGAATTCCTCGATGACTTTCGCCATTTCTATTCAGGCAGAGGTACCCATCTGCTACAGGGGAATGGTTTGGAGGTGGTTGTGGACTAGGTTGGAATTCTACCTGAACTTTCAGATTTATGCCTGTTTTTTCTTCCCTCTCCTGTGAAATGATCTCCTGCAGCCTGATACAGCATGTGTGCAGACTTGCTGAGGCAGAATCGCTCAGATACCGGAGAAGAGTTGGCATGAGCTGGGGGAAGGGGAAGCATGAGGGTTTGTCCAGTGTGGACTCTCAACTAAAATGACAGAGGTCCCATAGCTTTCACAGCAGTGTTCTAGAGAATAGGCAGGGACGAGTTTAAACTGTGTGTTCTACCTTCCTGGCTGTGATGGGCTTCACATCAAGGCAAGTTGGAGTGTACAGAAGGGCCTAGGGAGGTGGCAAGGCTTTGTTTATGGCTTTGTTGGCTTGAACCCCTTGGCTGTGTGTGCTGAGGATCCAAGCTTGCTAATGAAATAGATTGTATCTGCTGGAAACCTCCATTTCCCTGTAAAATTCTTGTCTGAGTTCCCTCCTTTTGCACTCTTATGTGGGTCTGAGCTTCACAGGGACTTCTCTGGGTGAAGGCATGGGGTTTGTAAGCTTCTCCCAGCTTCCTAGCTCTACTGATCAATGTACCTGGGTGCCTGAGTTACACCAGCCCACTCATGCGCAGTCTAGCAGATAACGCTGTCCCTCTGCTGACAGGCAGTGCCATGGAACACACGAACATTTCTCGATCTCACAAGTCCCATGTTCATGACATTTCTTTTTTTAATTTATTTTATTTGTGAACATACTGTACAGAGGGGTTACAATTACATGGGCAGGATAATGCCAAATCACTGGTGAGCGGTTGTGCATGTATGTACACACATTCACACTAAGGCATGTACATAGTGTCAGATTTGACTGGTTATGTACTATATATTATAGTACCCAAGTGAAAGAAGACTTGGAGATTCCTTGGAAACATCTTCTGTTGGTTTGTGTATTTTTCTTGCTGGTGGCAATCAAATTCAGAATTTCATGCAAACTAGGCATACTATCACTAGCCATAACTGGAGTTATTTTGTCTTCTATTTATTTTAATTTTGGGGGCTGATTCTGGGACTTGAACTCTGGGTCTGGGCACTGACCCTAAGCATTTTTGCTTAAGGTTACTACTATACCACTAAAGCTACAGCTGTATTTCCAACTTTTTGGTTGTTAATTGGAGATAAGCCACATAAATTTTTCTCCCTTGGGTCAGTTTTGAACCCCTCTGTACACCATTTTTACAATAAAAAACATGAAAAAAACATTATCCTGGAGTACTTTAAGTTCAAATTTCCTAAGTGGTCTGTAAATTAAGACAAATTTTGAGTGGGAAGAAGGTCTCAGAAACATTTATTTGTGTGTGTTTTGCATTATTTCCCAAGTATTCATAAGTTAACAGTAGGAGAAACAATAAGAATAATTGGAGAAAAAGAAGTTCTATGTTTAAGTATAATGGTTCAATACAGAATAGAAGACTCTGCAAATAAGACAATTTTGAAATAATAAAGCCAAGGCCAGTAGGTAGATCTATGGGTGTGATATAGAGAAAGCATTACTACTAAGTGGAATATGAAGGATGAGGCCACTCTGTTTCTTCTACTAGTTCTAAATCATGACAGCTAATCATGGAATTTTGTGAAAAGTAGAAGGGAGGAATAATTCTAGTTCCAAAGCAATTCGGATATAAGAGTATGGAATTAACTGGAAATAATGCCATGTTGAGAGAGCAGGAATTATACTAGCAATGAATTGGTGGATAAAATCACATTTCTTTTTTTCTTTTCCTTTCTTTCCTTTTATTGTTTTTTTGATGTTTGTGGGCCCGGGCACTCTCCCTCTACTCTTCAGCTCAAGGCTAGCATTCTACCACTTGAGCCACAGTGCCACTTCCAGTTTTCTGGTGGTTAATTGGAGATAAGTTCTTCAGAAACTTTCCTACTTGTGCTGGATTGAACTGCAATCCTCAGATCTCAGCCTCCTGAGTAGCCAGGATTATAGGCGTGAGTCACTGGCACCCCTCTTAAGATCCCATTTCTAACAATGTACACTCAAGGTGTGTAATGTGTATGTTCATCTATCTTTATATGTATTATTGAGTTAAAAATCTGGGCTATAGCTTAGACTTTACACTCACAAAAATGTAACTAGTTTAAAATCTGATACTCTTGGAAAGATGAAACCTAAGAATGTAAAGGAGTTTGGGAAGTTCAGTTTGCATCCAGCCTGGGCAGAACAGTCTTTGAGACACTACCTATAATTAACCAGCCAAAAGTTGCATTGGAGAAATGGCTCAAGTGATGGAATACTAGTTATGAGCAAGACTGTTGAATAAGAGCTTGAGGTTTTGGCATACATACATAAAAGCATGCACATAAACAGAGGCACTTATATGTGCAAACACATATATATGAAACAACTCTCAGAATGTGTAGAAAAGTTAGAAAGTAATAGAAAATATGTCCTGAGTAAAACTAGAACAAGTGATAATTTTTTAATATTAGAAAGCCCTCAAGTGAACTTTCCCAGAAAAGCTTGAGAATATTACAAAGTTACGGAACAGAGATAGTAAGAAAATCAAGTAATCATTATTAAAGGAATCAGATCCATGGAGGAATGAAACAGAGACCCCTGCAGGTGCATCTGAAAATGTTCATATCCTGTGTCAAATGTTAGAACGTCTTTGAAAATTGTACATAAACAGTCTGAGCAGTCAGTCTAGTGAATAAGATCATTGGAGAAATTCAGAATTGCTAGCCTGTTTCTAGATTAAATAAACCAACAAAATATGGCAGAGCAATGTGATACAAACCTGGGATTCTAGCACTCAAATTAAGATAGGAGATTAGAGAGTGGAATTATATAACGATACTTTCCCTCAACCAGGTAGTATAATTTTGCCTCAATAAAACAATCCAAAAAACAAGAAAGGAATACAAAGTTGGAAATTTGGGTTAATTATGTCATTATGTTTTGAGAATTCAAGTTTCCTATATACAACTCATACATAATCCTCACCTGTGTTTTAAATGCTGTCTTCATTACAGAACATTCCTCGATAGAAAATAGCTCATGATTACCAACCAAATATTTGAAAAAGTAAGCATCATTCTGTTGGATTACAAAGAAATTATGAAGGAATACAAAAGCTTAAGCCTGGAGAAATAGCAAAGTTCATCTCATGTAGGACTTTGTAGACCTGGCTAAATTAGAATTTAGATTTAAAAAAAGTAGTTTTTGCTTGTAATTTCATATTCTATAGGATACTACAAAATTGTTTTCAAGTAGAATATTTAATTTAGAAATTCACAAATGATTCTGGCATTCTATTTGCCTAGAATATTCTTTCAAGTGAGGTATAATTAAAACTTAGTTAATAGATAATTCCAATAATTCATGTATAGCATGATAATGTGAAAAATTTAGCAAGAGTTGCTAACAAATGGATACTATTGATTTATAAATTTAGAAAAAGAGCAATTTTTTGAGACTTTGGTGTAACATGGTATGAAGAGAATAATTGTGTCATCCTTTTTCTTCTACCTATACATAGCACAGGAAGAAATTTCCTTAATTACATACATCTGTATACAATGAGTAAAAAGCTAAGTTTGAGGTGTGTTTTTATTTCGTTTTTGTTGTTTGGTTTGTACTAAGGCTTCACCTCTGGGCCTGGGCACTGTCCCTGAGACTGTTTTTGCTCAAGGCTACTGCTCTACCACTTGAACCTCAGTGCCAATTTTGTCTGGCTTTTCTTTAGCAGTTTATTGGAGATAAGAATCTAAGAAAACTTTCTGCCTGAGTGGGCTTTGAACCATAATCTTCAGATCTTAATATTCAGATATTCAGATCTCCTGAATATCTATGATACATAAAATAATAATATATAATAACATAAAAATAAATAATACTTGCAAGTGTTCTGATCTCAAGAATACCGCTGGAGGGAAATGATGCAGCAAAGTTTAGTGTAGTGTTCTTTACACAACTGGGAGTGTATCTCAGCAGAAGTGCAGTATATTTTCACAGTAGTGATAAGCTAGTCATGATATAAATTTAGGGAATTTTAAGGTGCACCTTACAAGTTGTAAACTGTTGGGCATAAAAACTTGGGATTCTTTGTCATCGAAATAATAGCTTACTCTGATGAACAAATGTTAACTCTTCAGGAATTAATTGTTATAGATAGGTCATAGTTTTATCTTCTACCAGAAAATGGCTATTTTATCTGTTGACTTTTAAATGTGTAACATCCCATTGGAAACTGCATCTATTGCAGAATTAAATAAAGTGCAAACAGATACTGTTTTAAATGTCTCTGGTATAGCATGTTCAGAATTTGAAAATGAGTATTTAGTAATCATAGGAATTTTAAAGAACATATATATTCTGTCCTCTTTACAATTATTCAGTTTTATAAGTTAGGAGTTTCCATAGAATTGAACATTTTCGGGTTAGTATGAGATAATATTAAAATAATGTTTTGTTCCAAAATAATGGCAAGCATATTGTGAAAATATTGTATAGTTTGATAACCTTCAAGTTGATGACCCTTTGATAAAGAAAGGGGTAATAGAATAATATTTACCATACCAACACATTGAAATTATATTTTTGTAGCTTATTTTTCAATTTAATTTTATTGTCAAGGTGATATATAGAAGGGGTTGCAGTAATTGTAAGGTAGTGAGTACATAACAAGTCAAACTTTTTACCCCCCCTCACTTTCCTCAGTTTTCCTTGACCTCAATACCCCTCACAAGTTGTAATGTATATTTCAAACATGTTGTGTTGTGTGCATTGCTACTGCATTAGTTTGCCATTTGTCCTTTGTCTCACCATTTTATTATTCCACTTCCCTTGCCACATTAAGATAAATGTATATACAATGACACATGATACTGTAATCAAATATAGCAGGGGACAAAACATAGGGGAAAACACAAAAGAAAAAAGAAACCACATAGTACATTAAAAACAACAACCACAAAGAAAAACCTCTGTTTCCATATGCAGGACTTCATTTTGCTCAGCATCATCTTATACATAGCTATTGAGCCATTCTGTTCAACTTCTAGGACTATCCTAGATATTCCCTACTTATTACAAATTAGGGAAACCATGGAATCTTTCTTTGTGTCTTGTTTATTTTACTTAGTAGGATTTTTCCAAGTCATTCCAATTCCTTATGAATTGTAAGCATAGAATTCTACCGTGTTTGTATATACCACATTTTGTCAATTCATTCATCTACTGAGGAGCATATTGGTTTAAAACATGATTGCATGTAAGTATCATTTAGAGTCATTCTAAAATGACAGATGCCACCTCCTCAGACATTCTAAAATCACGATTTCTATGTAAGATAAGATTTCATGGTGGTACATGTGTTGGGGATATCTGGATGAGTCTAATGTATATCTTGCACTGAATTAGGCAGGAAGATATCCAATATCATATGGGATATGTCTCTTTAAATAAAAATTATGTAAGTGGAAGGGCAAAAGATGGGGAAGAGAAGAAAATAACTGACAGCAGATCATTGTCCCAAGTTAGAGTATAAAAAGACATAATCTATAATTTCCCAGTTAAAGAGAGACCAATATAATACATCCCAATTAATTTAGGTACATGCAAAATATTTACTTGGCTTTTTCCTACTGTAATGCTCCAAAATAAATGAAGACTTATAAGAAAAATTATGTGATTTCCACTACTTCAACCTGAACACTAAATGTAATGAGCCCTCTTTTTCTCACTTTGCACGTGGAAAATAGTCCCAAAGTTGATGATGTTGTGGCTGATTAGAGTCAGAGCTAGGGGCTTCTACTTGTACAATTATCCCAGAATAGTTTAAAGCAGTGTTTCCCCCAAAGATATCCAACTACATTTTCTGAAGCTATACTTTGAACACACCCTCACACCTGAGCACATAATTTGAAATCACACTTCTGCATTTCCTTGGCACATTCTACTTTGTGCTTTTGTCTTTTTTGCACATTCCTTTTGAGTTCATAGTTGCTCTATTTCCATTTCATCTTTACAAACTGCTAAGAACATTGTTTAACTACCACTACTTGTTTGCACACACCCAGTCTATGTATGAAGGTACTTTGTCCATGTTAAGCAATAGGGCAGTACTCACTCTCTGAGGAGAAAAGTTGCACAGTATAACCCTACATCCACAGTAGAGGATGTAGAATTTAAAGCATTTTGAGACGAACAGTGATATTAGAATTGAAAGGCTCCTTAGGGACATTTTCTTGGAGCTCATTAGTTTTCCCTGTAGAAATATAAATATCCACAAAATCTGGAGCTAATTAGTAAGCATCTGAATTTACACTAGATCCTACATGTTGTGTTAATACAAGTTACCATTGTATTATTGTTATATCATCATCCTTCCCTACTTGAAAATGGGTATGAGAAAATGAAAGAAAGGCACTAAAGCAAAATGTCTTATCTTTTTAGGCATTTAATCCTAGTGGTGAGGGTAATATCTGAACTCTTCCATTCAATAAAAGCTTGAAGTTTATAAGAGCAATGGAATTTGTGGTAGGTTGATTGATAGGGTTATTTCAACATAGAAACATCCCTAATAAGAACTAGAGTTTAAAATAGACTATATGGCAGTTATGATGTTTCAATGGCTATTGAGGAATTTTCTATTCTAAAGAAGAATAAATTCAGAGAATCTTCAATCACATCAGTAAAGCTGTATGTTCAACCTAATACTTAGTGTTACTTGTCCGACATTTATTATGAATAGGCTGATAAGATATCCAAACATCTAAAGATATTTCAATAATATCCCAAACTTATGTGGATACATGGGCCAATAATTGGAACTGTAGGACAAGTTAGGTTTGTCTGAGTTATAGTTCAATGTATAAACTCCTGGCTAAACAAAGGCTTCAAAAATATTCAAAAAAAATGGGGCTGGGAAGGTGGCTCAGTGGTAGAGTCCTTACCTTGCATGCATGAGGCCCTGGGTTCAATTCCCCAGCACCACATATGCAAAAAGAAAAAAAAGCCAGAAGTGGTGTTATGGCCCAAGTGGTAGAGCACTAGCCTTGAGCTGAAGAGGTGAAGGACAGCGCCCAGGCCCAGAGTTCAGGCCCCACGACCAGACCTCCCCCCAAAAATATTCAAAAATGAATTTTACAAACTTTAGGGGGGGATATGAGAAGGGATGACAAGGGGAAACAAAGGAGGAGGCAACATTGCTTGATAAGAAATGTACTCCTTATCTTTCCCATGTAATTGTAACCCCTCTGTACAGCATTTTCACAATTAAAAATTTATACAGAATACCTCTAAGTAAAGTTCAGAACAATTGTATCTGTATAATTCTTTTTTGTTGTTGTTCTTTTTTGGTAGTGTTGGGTGTATCCGTTGGAAAAGAACAGGCCTAAACAGTGCCTTCCACATTCTATAAGCTACCAAAAAGGCACCATAATTGACATGAGGGATGCTTCTTTTTTTCTTTTTCATTCCTTTTTATTGTGAAAATACTGTACAGAGGGGTTACAATTACATGAGCAAGATAATGAGTACATTTCTTTTTTATTGTGAAAATACTGTACAGAGGGCTTACAATTACACGGGCAAGATAATGAGTACATTTCTTATCAAGAATTGTAGCCTACTCCTTTGTTTCTGCTTCCCATCCTATCATGGCCCCTGTATAATTCTTCTAAGATCAGGATGAAAGTGTTTGTTCCCAACATTTAAAATCAACAGGATATGTTGAACTCATGGATCCAGAATTTTATGGCTTCACATTCATATTTCAAAAATTTTATCAATATGACTTCACCAAAACTCGGTTCTTATTGAACTTGTCTATGTCCTCTTACTTTTCAAATCCAGGTGGCATATTTCCTTGAATATCTTCCTGCAAATTCTTTCCTTCCTTTACTTCTGAAAATCTTTTATTACTTTTTTCTTTCCTTATTTATTGCTTTCTTCCAATCTTGTCCACACTGTTGCTCACATTGCTCACAGTTGTGTCCGAATTTCCTTTTTCTCTTCCCTTCAATAATACCCCCAATTTTATTATTGTTTTTCATATTCCTGGCTGTACACATTTTGATGATGTCTAAACAGACCTATTTTGTATCTGTTTAATATAAATTTTAGAAATATCAGACAGTTTTTTCCCCTAAATCAATTATTTCCACCTGTGGTCCTTATCACTAAAAATATCACTAATATAACTGCCAGCTATATTAGTGATATATATATATATGTATATATATATACATATATATATGTATATTGTGGAAGCACTTTAGATTTCTTCTTACCACTCTGCCTGTGCCCATTAGATAAGATGAATTATCAAAATTTTCTCAGTAAAGTGTTTTCCTTTTCAATCACAACATTGTCATTATCAGGGTACACTGTGGTCATCATCATCTTCACCAAAATTATTATTAGCATCATAAGTGCTAACTTTTGAAAAGTCTGATATGTATCTATGATTTTTGGTTATGAATCTATGTTTTTGGTTAATAATTTTATTTTATTTTATTTTATTTATTTATTTATTTATTTTTGTTGGTCGTGGGGCTTGAACTCTGGGCCTGGGCGTTGTCCCTTAGCTCTTCAGCTCAAGGCGAGCGCTCTACCACTTGAGCTACAGCGCCAGTTCCGGTTTTCTGGGGGTTTTATTGGAGATAGGAGTCTCATGGTCTCTCCAGCCCGGGCTGGCTTTGAACCGCGATCCTCAGATCTCAGCCTCCTGAGTAGCTAGGATTACAGGCGTGAGCCACCAGCGCCCTGGTTAATAATTTTAATGTTACCACTGTGGTTGAATCCATATTAAAATTTTGAGCAAATAAAGAAACAAAAAATGAAACCATAAGAAGTAGTTTGACTATGTGCATAAGACAAATTAGGGAATAGATTTTTGAAGTATTGCAAATTCCTAACCAGTATGATATAACTTCCTCTCTCCCCTCCACTTCACACAAATTTTTAAGTTTGAACAGAAGTATTTCATGTAATATAATATAAATGTTACTACAATATCATGTGTATATTTTAAATTTCCTTGAAAGTAATAAACTACATTCTATTGAAATATTAGTAATTTATTGCTAGGAAAATTTTGGAAAAGTAGACTATATCTTTGGAAAGATAAAGTCAAAAATAGTAGCATAAAATTTATAAAGAAGTCTGTCTTCAGAAATATGTATATATATATTATGTATAGAAAGATATACATTTTTAGAGATTATTTGTCATCAGAAATATATACATATATCAAAATATATGTGTAGAACATTGTACATTATAGTGAAACAAAAATCTTAAAACACAATTAAAATTTACAAAATACATCAAACAAAATGCCAGTGACTCACGCCTATTATTCCAGCTATTCTGGGTAATGAGATCTTAGAATTGTGTTCAAAAATAGCCCAGAGAGAAAAGTACTTGTTAGGGACTGGGAAGGTGGCTCAGTGGTAGAGCACTTGCCTTGCTAGCCTGAGGCCCTGGGTTCGATTTCTCAGCACCACATAAGCAAAAAGAAAAAAGCCGGAAGTGGCACTGTGCCTCAAGATATAGAGTGCTGGCTTTGAGCATAAAAATGCTTAGGGACAATACCCAGACTTTGCAAACTACAACAGCAAAATATATCACATTAATTTCACAAAAGCATCTTTTAACTGCTGTGAATGTTTTTTTTTTTGGTCTGATCATGGGGCCTGAACTCTGGGCCTGGGCACTGTCCCTCAGCTCTTCAGCTCAAGGCTAGTGCTCTACCACTTGGGCCACAGCGCCACTTCCGGCTTTTTTCTTTTTGCTTATGTGGTGCTGAGAAATCGAACCCAGGGCCTCAGGCATGCAAGGCAAGTGCTCTACCACTGAGCCACCTTCCCAGCCCCTATGCAAACAATTTTTTAGAGACATGAATACATGCCCCTGGAAAATGTTAAGTAAAATGTATAGAATATTTACGACTATGTTAAAGACATGACTATTTAGATATTTTAAGATATTTAGATAATTACAAATTAAAAATAATGATAATATATTGAGACTGGTCTTTTATTCTATTTTACAATAGCAATTAAATTATATTTGTAATGATTATTTAAAAATACTCTTGTTTGGTATTTGAATTATAATAAGTGATAAACATTTTTAAATGATTTCCATAGGAAAGGATCATTTTCTTAATTGTATCAATTCTTTTGTAATTTCAAAACAATTAAGAAAATTATTCCAAGACCTGTTTGCTTTAAGACTACATTTGTTTTGTTGTTCAAGTGTTCATATGTTGGTAGAAATTAAAATTCCAAAATTTCAATGGATGTTGGCATTCAGGAACATCTTCATAGATACTAATATTGGAGTCCCTTAAGTGAAATTGTTTTATTTCATTTGTTATTTTCACAAATAAATCAAGATGATTGTTTATTTTGTATATATTCACTGCTTTTGGCTCTTATCTTGAGAATACTTTTTTTCTTAGCAAAGTAGAGAAAAGCAATTGGATTGAGCAAGTAACATATGGCTTTCATAAAATGCAGATGCATAGATTTGGGTCTCCTCTCATTTGCTAAAAGTTTCTTCCAGAATATGTTATCAATTACTTATAAGTGATGCATAATTCCTAGTTATTCCAGTTATCACATACACTTTTTGATTGAGTTATCTCTGCATAAACTAAAAAAAAAACATATAAAAAACCTAAAAATAAACAGAAATCACATCTTTGTTTTAAAAGCTATAGTTTACGAAAAGTTTTTACCCAACACCGAAAAACATCCTTTTAGGTATTCTGCAATTTGTGTGAAGGATATTAAATGATAGTTTTTTTCTGACATGAAATTCACATGCAATATATTATCTCCTTTTATTCTATACATTTTAGTGCTTTGGAAGTGAATGGTACAATCATAGGTTTTCCAAGCCTAATTTACACAAATTTAACATTTCTTCAAATAGAAATGCTGTAAATTTTAGAACAGACATTAAAATAGATATAAAATTAAGTTACAGGAATTGGTCCAGCATACATCCTCAATAGTGTGTTTTTTCAAAATTTTTACAAGATTGTTCTGACTGAACTGTATTCCCTGAATTTACACACAAGTTTATTGAGCAGGAGGACCAATATTATACAGAGATATCTAGATGTTTGATAGTCACACATATTCCGCACCTTGTGAAAACACAAGGCCCAGATATTTTATGTAGAAAAATGTCTTTAGGGAATGTTTGAAGCAACTAAAATTAATTTAGGAATGAGTTAAGATTTAGATAACGTTGTAGCATAATAAAGCTTAATAATAACGACTTGAGCTGTACTACAGACGAGAGTTGGAGGGGATAGAATGATGGACCACATAGGAGCAGTATGTCATTGTTATTGTGTTTCAACAAACAAAGACTTAAGAGAAGAAAAGGAAGAAAATAATCAAAGTGTCCTGAATCAAGTTTCTTTTTAATCCACCTAACAGTGTGGACTGAGTCAGAGAAGGTGGGAAAAAATAAAGCATTGTATAGACCTCTTACAATGTAAAGAAATTGTAATAGGAATATTATAATTAATTTCCAAAGAAATAAGGGAATGAATAGGTAAACTATAAAGGCAAAAAGAATGGAGAGAAAAAAAGGAATGTAAAATCTTTATCAATAACAAACACAAGAGTTTGGAAGTAGAAAGGCAGTGGAAATATTCTAAATAACAATAAAATAATAATGAAAATTGCTGACGTGGATCAAATATGGATTACATTTTATCATATATAATTTAAAAAAACATACTAGGAATGAAAATTTAAAAGTTATAATTTAAAACACTACTTAAATTATAGCTAGACAGTACAGTTCAGTGGTAAAACCTTGGCCTAGCATAAGTGAAACAATGGTGTGATCTCCCAAGTATTACAAAGTACACACAAAGCACATACATACACACATAAACCACATAAACACACACAAACACCCCTCCCCCACATAAGTGGGGCTAAAGACTTACCAATCCTAATTTAAGCCTTTTATAAATCTCTGATTTAACATTTTATACTTTAGTTTTCATTTGTATTTTGAAAACTCCTTTGAAATCTTGAGGATATGTACCACTATTTCCTCTTGGCTACTCATTTTAAAACAGATATACATTAAAAACTTTTGAACTCAAATGACCATTTTTTGTTAATGCAAGAATTAATCACCAGTACTGTACCAAGAAGCTAGACTTAACACCTATATGCCTTTTTTTGGTGGGGGGTGTCTGGTTGTGGGCCTGAACTCTGGGCCTGGGCGGTGTCCCTCAGCTCTTCAGCTCAAGGCTAGCACTGTACCACTTGAGCCACAGTGCCTCTTCTGGTTGTTTCTTTTCTGCTTATGTGGTCCTAAAGAACTGAGCCCGGGCCTCATGCTTGCAAGGCAAGTGCTCTACCACTGACCCACCTTCCCAGCCCACCTATATGCCTTTTAAAAAAACATATCCAATTGCAGAGTATCAATGAAAGCAAATCATATACTGATAAATTTTCTAACCATATTTTTAAGGCTTTTTCAAAGTTAATACATCCAAGTGGCAGTTTTAGGAATACCAATCAGATCATGACATCACTCATTTTTACCATTATGTTTCCTGTGTCTGTCTGCAAGAGAAAGGGACAGGACAAAGATTGGCCACACAGCCCCTCCTTAGGAATGTGCATGCACCCAACTCTTCAGGGTTAGTTGAACTGCCTTTGCGCCAGCTTGCCCTCTTCTACCATGCGTGGACTCCCCCCAGGGCCTGTCCCACCCTGCATGACTGGCTGAGCTGCACGTCTGCCTCTACATCCCTCACCTCAAAAGACAGGTCTTCTATTAGAGTCTAAGTTTTTCCCTTTTTTTTTTCTTGGTTCTTGAATGAAATAGTTTTAGACAGAACAGGTAAAGTTTTAGACAGAACAGGTAAAATTTTTGACAGTGTTAAATAAACCTTTATATTTAAATTTCTAATAGTATCCCCAAGTTTTAGCAGAGGGAACTAAATCCCAAACAGCCAATGCCTTTTTGTTGAGTCAGATAACTTGATTACAGTGTAAACAACCTTTGCATTTTAAAATACCGAATTTTAAAATACAGATTTTGATTTGTAAATTAAAGAATTCTTAGAAAGTTTAACTAAACTTTCTGTTTAAAACAATACAATAATCCTTTAAGATATTTGGCATACAAATCTGATGACCTTCCTTAGAGGTTAAACTCTTTTTTTAACAGCATGCTGATTTTCATCTTGAACATGTTCCAACATACTCATACAAAACTTAAAGTGCACAAAAATGAAAATCAGTCCAGAATCTTCATCTAAGATTTAAGATTTGTAAAACAAAGTGCCTTTGCTGAGCTTCATTTACCCAGGGCTTGCTTGTTTAGCAATGCATTTTACCAATTGGCCTTGTGAATACCTTCAGCTGGAGGAAGGCTAGGTGGGAGACACCTGAAATGGAACTGGCCTATCTTTTATCCAATTTTCTTTTTAGACAAGAGCATTTTACAATTTTTTTAACTGTTCGGACAAGCCAAATGTCCAAACGAGGCTCAAACTGTCTATGCCCTCACCTCCGGCTGCCTCTGCAGGAAAATGCAGCCTGAAGCTTGTAAGGGCTTGTGACCTCCCATGCCCACCTCTTGACTGCTGCAACACAGACAAAACAGAGCAGGTTTATGACCAAGCCCAGACAGAGCTGGAACTTTTATTCCCCCAGAGATGTCCAAATGAACAAAAAGAACAGATTCTAATAACTTGAATAATTGTCTGGGTTTTTTTTTTTCAGATAATGGTGAGCTCTGGCATTTAGGGGACCTGAATTCGGTGACTGAGAGCCCCAAAATAACTCTCTGAACCTAGAAGAGAGGTGTTAGTTTAGAGGAACTCTCCTGCAGCCATTTTACATTAAGGGAGGGCCAATCTACCTGGCAGAGGGTGCAGAGATGACCTTGGGTAACAGTACTCATATGCCCTGGCTTTTTCCTGAAAATAAGAAAAGGGATCTAAAAGCATTTCCAAAAGTGATGGATAAAGAAGTTTGGTGCATTTCTACAAAAAGCAAGATATCAGTGATCTCAGAATTAGCTTAAAGAGAAGTTGTTTCTTACTTTTCCTGCTTGGGCCAAATAAGCTTTCCCCTTGGAATTTTATCAGCACCAGAGTGGAGACCTAAGTTTGAGAGGAGATTCTCCACCTCATCCCAAGGTTTCTCCAACAACTGAGGTTGGGGTTGGAGACATAGGTTTAACAGGAGATTCTACATCTCATCCCTTTCTCGATGCTTGTGGTTCTCAGACATTTAGACAGAAATGTCAACTAAAACAGACACAGATAGGTGGCTACACAAACCAAATGGTCAGACAGAACAAGTAAGACAACCCAAGTGAGGCAAGACTCCAGGTTAAGAACCCTAATCTGCCTCCACTGGGGAGAGGAGCATCCCAAACTCTTCCGTGGCTGGGAGTTCTGCTGCATCCCACCTCCCCTTCTGCCCCTTCCACTATACCTGGCCAGGCATTTCAACTTACCTCTAGAGGCTTTTGAGTTCTAAGTTCCTGCTAGGAACTTCTCTCCACAGCTGTCCCCTAGGGAGTGGCTCTTCTGACACCAGTCCAAAGTCTCTGAGCTCAAGGCCCGGGGTCCTGGATCTCACTTGGGCCTACATCTATTATATCCTGGGTCCAAAAGAGACTTCACGAAACCCAGATAAAGGTGCTAGGAACTTTATTGTTTTTTTAAATGGAGGGGGGGGGTGGCAGGGGCGGCTAGCTCGGCTTGCCCAGGACACCGCGCTGGGTGGCCACACTTCCCAGGATGAAGCCCACGGCCAGGGACATGGTCTGGTCGAAGGAGCCGCGCAGCTGCTCCACGTGCTGGTTCTGGGTCAGCAGCTGGTCTTGCAGCGGGCCCAGCATGCCCACGATGTCGCCCAGGTGCGTCTGCGTCTGCAGCAAGGCAGCATTCAGCGATGGCACGGCGGTGGGCTGCAAGAGGTTGGCGGGGGCCCAGGGCGGCGCGGCACCTGCGGGAGGGAGCGCGGAGTCGGTGGGGGCGGGGGCTCTGCAGCTCGCCCGCAGGCCTCTGACCCTCCGGCCCCAGCTGCCCCTTCCAGCCTCCCGCCCCATCGCCTTTCCCCTCCCAGCCCCTGCTGTCCCTTCCCCTCTCCCGCCCCGCCGCCTACCTGGCTCTTCCGGGGCCAGGGCCGGCGCGGGCGCAGAGGGCGCGGGGAGGCAGCCGCAGTGGGCGCACCTGTCCTGCTGATCGTTGCCCAGCAGCCCCATGAGCTCGCGGATCTGCGCGTGAAGTGCCCGGGGGGCTTGCTGGTGAGGAGTTTGCTCTTGAGCAAATTGTAGCGGCGGCAGCACTGTGCAGGTGTCCTTCGCACCTGCCGCAGGGCGAGCGCGGCGGACACTTGGCGGTAGGGGGGCAGTGTGTGACACACAGCCGACCGCAGCATCTCGGCCAACAGCAGCTCTGTCTCCCAGGTGCTCCAGGGCTTGTGCTGCGCCGAGCCAGGGGACACGGGCACGCTGGGCCTGAGGGGCGAGCAGCCCTTGTTCGCCACCAGGCCCTGGGGCCGGGTCCCCGGCTTGTCCTTGGCCAGTGGCAGCAGCTCGGCCACCAAGTCGGTCCGCGAAGGCGGCGCAAGTGGCGGTCACCGCCAGGGCCGGGGCAGCATCCTTGCGGGCTGCGTGGACTCCGGGGTTGGGGCGGCACCCGGGGGCCTGCAGGGGCGGGGGTTGCGGGGGCCTAGAGGCTGGGAGACCCGGGGCAGCTGCGACATCTGGGCTGCCCGCATGCGCTCTGCCTAGGTAGGAAATCAATCACGGTCAATCACAGGGAAAGTAGGAACAGCCTTGAGCTCAGGGTAGGATGCGTTTTTATAGGGGTAGGTTAGATAGAGTTATATATACAAGCCATGCAAGGCAGGTTTGGCCTATTTTTCATTGGTTACAATTAGAACCTTTAAATTAATTTGTTCTTTGTGCTCTGCCGAGCTAGGAACTTTATTACCACCACATGGGACCACTTCCTACCACTGGGAAAGTAGGAACAGCCTTGAGCTCAGGGTAGGATGTGTTTTTATAGGGGTAGGTTAGATAGAGTTATATATACAAGCCATGCAAGGCAGGTTTGGCCTATTTTTCATTGGTTACAGTTAGAACCTTTAAATTAATTTGTTCTTTGCGCTCTGCCGAGCTAGGAACTTTATTACCACCACATGGGACCACTTCCTACCACTGGGAAAGTAGGAACAGCCTTGAGCTCAGGGTAGGATGAGTTTTTATAGGGGTAGGTTAGATAGAGTTATATATACAAGCCATGCAAGGCAGGTTTGGCATATTTTTCATTGGTTACAGTTATATGACCTTTAAATTAATTTGTTCTTTATGGTAATATCATATGTAATCATTTGTAATAGGTCAGTCATAGTGGGACCACTCAGCTGTGGTCTTCAATTGGCGGGCTGAAGGCCTTGTTACCAAGGCAAGCAAGCAAGGTTATAGAAGCAAAACTTGGCAGAAACATAGCCTTGACTCACAGAAGCATAGGCAAAACATAATCTTGACTTGGTCAACATGATCAAAAGTTTCAAAGCTATTGACACTACTTTAGAAATTATTTTTATCATAAGCTCCTAACTGCTCTTTAATGCAGCTGGTGATAAGCCTCAGTTGTCAATAGCCTTTTGCAAAGCTGCCAGTTTGGTAAAATTGAGTAAGGGAGCGATGTTCTTTTGCTTTTTTATCAAGGATGGGGAAAGGACAAAAGTTGACTATTGGTCAGCCTTTGTCTGGGGTTTTTCTTTACCAGGAGGTTTTTTCCCTTTATCAATAATTTTGTTTTGTTTTCTGATTTCACAGTTTTGTACCCATGGCTAGTCTTTTCCCAGGGAAAAGGGGGTTCAGGGGAGAAAGTAAATTTCTAAGAGCAGGAGGGACTGAGGCCAGACAACACAAGAAATTTCTGCCAGTGAATAGTAACTTGGATATTACAGAAAACCAAAGATCTGGTGTTTTAATGCATTAAGCTGTTCACATTGTAATCAAATTATCTGACTTCTCAAAAATGTAAAGGATTATTGCATTATTTTGAAGAAGAACTTTAGTTAATTTTCAAGTTTTTGCTAACACCAAAACTTGATGACTTTTCTTGGGAGTTTAAAACAACTCATTTATGTTTTTACATGATGATGACAGGCAGAAATTTACTGGTAGAACAAACTCCAGAGTTCATTTCAGGGGTTTCACAGAGCAAGGGCACCTGGGACTGAGGAATGTCTCTCAAGGCCTTCCACTAAGTGCGGCCATGTGGCCAGTCCCCTGACACAGGAGTCAGGTCATGACAGGAGTCGTCCTGTTCAGGCGAGAATAGGATCTCACTGGGGCATCCAGATGAAGTGGACTCACCCCCTGGACAAAGTCACAGACGCTGACCAGTATCTTAAAAGATAGTTTATTCAATTGATCAGCCAGGGTTAACTCATCTAGGGAATGAGCAGTCCCAAACTCAAATAGCTCAGGGTTTATAAAGGTTAAAAAAATGCATTCTTTTAGAGCAGATTCAAGCAAGGTGGTGTACAGAAGAACTTCGCAGTTATTTTATTTTGCAAGCTCTTAAGTCACAAACATTCCCCAAACAATTAAAACTGTAAGTACTCCTGTAACAATTTCTTGACCTAAAGCAACGGGCAGTTCCTAGTTTTGGGGCCAGGTGTTTTGCTTTTTCAAAACTAGTAATTAAGGTAGAAGGAACAGCTAGGGGGTAAATAGGCCTAGTTCTTTCCTCATAACTAGTTGTTCCAGTTCAATCCTGCCTTGCATAGTTTGGCCCTATTCTTAATGAATGAAGTTCCTACAAGAATTGTTTAAGGCTGGGTGCCCGTGGCTCAAACCTGTAATCCTAGCTACTTAGGAGGCTGAGATCTGAGGATCATGGTTCAAAGCCAGCCAGGGCAGGAAAGTCCATGATACTCTCATCTCCAATAAACCACTAGAAAACCAGAAGTGGCACTGTGACTCAAGCAGTAGAGCACTTGCCTTGAGCTGAAGAGCTGAGGCATAGCGCCCAAGCCCAGAGTTCAGGACCCTTGACCAAAAAATAAATAAATAAAAATAAATAAATAAATAAAAAATAAAGAATCATTTAAGGAAGGAGCTAAGAAAAAGAAAATACAGCTAAGAACAAAAGGGAGCAGCAGAGATTACTAATCTCCATATCTAATAGTTATAAAAAACATTTAAGTTTAAAAAAAAGATTTCAGCCAGGTGTGGGTGGCTCACAACTGTAATCCTAGCAATTCAGAAGTCTGAGATCTGAGGGTCCTGGTTTGAAGCCAGCCTGAAAAGAAAAGTCTGTGAGGTTTTTTATCTCCAGTTAACCTGCAAAAAGCCAGAACTGGAGGTATAGCTCAAATGGTATAGCACTAGCCTCGAGCAGAAAAAGCTTAAGGAGGGGCTAGGAAGGTGGCTCAGTGGTAGTGCGCTTGTCTTGCATGCATGAGGCCCTGGTTCCATTCCTCAGCATCACATAAGTAAAAAAAGAAAAAAGCCGGAAGTGGTGCTGTGGCTCAAGTGGTAGAGTGCTAGCCTTGATCTGAAGAGCTAAGGGACATTGCTCAGGCCCAGAGTTCAGACCCCATGACTGGACCCAAAACAAAAAACAAAAAAAAACTTAGGGATAGTTCAGTCCCCAGTTGAGTGGGGCTCAGTGTCCCAGCTCTGAGTTCACTCTCCAGTATTGGCACCAAAATAGGAATAATATTAATAATTACTTAAGAAGAAACAGGAAATACTTAGGATGTGGTAGATGTTTGAGTCCTGAAGCTCCCTGTTGAGTTGCCTTGTTTCCCTTGTAGTACTGTTGCAGTGGTGTGTGTGTGTGTGTGTGTGTGTGTGTGTGTGTGTGTATACACAATTAACCCTATTAGTTATTTTATTGTAACCATTAGGACTCATGAGCAAGAACTATTATAAGAAAACAGAAGTGTTGAACAATACGCTGTAAGCTACAACAGTAGATGGCCAACCCAGGTGGGCCCCAGGTATCCTTGATTCTGGACTGTGCACAGTTAACCAATCACAGACAGTATTGGCTCCTTGGTTAAACCCCAGAGAAAAAGCTGCTTTGTTCGGGATGCTGCAAGATAGACTGGCCAAGTGAATATCCTGTGTTGAAACAGGGAGAGGCAAGTCAGTAAGGTGAGGGCTATGCAATGCTCTGAAGGAAATGGGCATAAGTGAGAGTACCTGTCTTAAAGGGGCTTGGGGTATTAGTCTTTCCCCACACCACCATCCTAGAATTGTCCCTCAGCTTTTTGTTTAAGGTTAGCACTCTGCTACTTGAGTCACAGCTCCACTTCTGGCTTTTTTGTTGCTTTATTGGAGAAAAAGAGCCTCACTGACTTTTCTGCCTAGGCTGGCTTCAAAGCATGGTCCTCAGATCTCAGCATCCTGATTAGGATTACAAGCATGCGCCATGGGCCCATCTATAATGCTGTTCTTAATGGCAGTGGCTGTCAGACAGGGCCTTCATCCGTGTCTTATATGGTCTCATCCTAATAGGTACTGTCCTCAGGCTAGAGTGTAGGGGACTGACTGGAAATCTCAGGCCTGGCCACAGTGACAATTGAGTGAGTTACATTTCTTGAATTTGGATGCAGGCCACCTGCTTTGCTTCTTGGGTTTCTGCTTTCGAGTGCTCTGCTGGACTGTACCTGGGGTCTCTGTTGAGACACCTGGGTGAATGTGGGCACTTTTCAGAATGGCTTAGAAGCAGCTCTTGGTGGCTTTGAAGCTTGGCTTTCATTTCTGGCATGACAGTGCATTGGGAAGGTTCTGGATCCAGAGTCAGGCTTAGCTTTGGGCTCAATCTCTGCCACATGCTAGCTCTTTCTTCCATTCCAGATGAGTCACTGTCCATCTTAGGCTGCCCTGTCCTGTCTCTTCCTCATATACCTGTCTCGGACTTGGGGCCAGGGTTCTGATGAAGAAATTCTCTTCAGACAAATAGAGATTCCATGGAAAGAAATTGATCATGTACAGCTGGTTTCTCCACTGGTAGTTGTTCAATTTTATTTCCCTTTCATTTTTCTTCCTCTTCTCAGGGATCACTGCCTATAAGAACTTCATAGCAACTAGACTTAGATGGGTAAATGTAAATTGGAGCTGGCTTCTGAAACTCCAGGTGAGGTTCTTCAGGCTTGGGAGATTTTTCAGAGCCCTATGCACCTAATGCATTTTAGCCTTTATTTTTATTTTTCACCTATATTTTTCTTCTTGTATTACTTCTAGATGCCTTTTATTTTCCCTTAGGACTCAAGCATAATTTTGGTTGCTTTTAGGTGTAATTATAGAAGGCCCAACTCATTTCAGTGACAGGAAGATTTATTATTTCACATAATAATAACCACGGTGGGGCTGGGGGTTTAGCCCAGGGGAAGGGTGCCCGCCTGGCGCGTGTGCAAGGCCCTGGGTTCGGTCCTCAGCCCTGGAAAAAAAAAGAAAAAAAATAATAACCATAGCACAAGGAAGACGGTAGAATTCATTAATTCAGTGGCTCAGTACTGTCTTCTTTTTTTGTCTTTTGTTTTGTCAGCCATGGGGACTGAACTCTGGGCCTGGGCTTTTTCCCTGAGCAACTCGGCTCAAGGCTAGCACTCTACCACTTTAGCCACAGGGCCACTTCTGATTTTCTGGTGGTTTATTGGAGATAAGAGTTTCACAGGTTTTCCTTCCTGGGCTGGCTTTGAACTATGATCCTCAGATCTCAGCCTCCTGAGTAGCTAGGATTACAGGCCTGAGCCACTGGCACCCAGCCTGTCTTCTTATATTTATATTCCTACCATCTTTTGAATTGACCATACTGGGTATATTCTCCACATGCTAAAGTTCATCATCCCAAGTTGGCTGTTGCAGCACCAGACATCCCATGTAAACACAGAAACCAACAGAATGGATGATGAGACAAAATTAGGATTTGTTTGTAAAGAGGACTGAGAAGTGACCACTGAGGTGGTATCAATCCTTGATGAGAAACATGTACCTTTTCTCTTTTGCTTGACAGGTTAAGAACAAATATCTTGTCATTGCATAATGAGATTACATACTGTTCCCTCAACTATTATTTCCTCATTTTATTTCCTTCTGCTCTCTACACTAGAAGGCCAAACAAGACCACTAGCTATTGTCAGAACTACGTACACCTCATTTGTACCTCCTTGTTCTAGGCAGGCTGAGCCTGTGCCTGAACTACATCCTGCCCATGTGGCCTGCCCTGCAGCTGTAGCATAAGACAAAAACGGCTAGAGTCAACAGTACAAGCAGAGCTTGTTCCCTCCCAAGTATGTATTTTGAAAACAATCTTTTTATTTTTATTGCACGATAAAACAGAAAATATAGCTGGCGCTGTTGGATCATGCTTGTAATCCTAACTCATCAGCAGGCTGAGATTGTAGGATTAAGTTTCAAAGCTAGCTTGGGCAGGAAAGTCTGTGAGTCTCTTCTCTCCAACAAACCATCAAAAAGCCTGAAGTAAAGCGGTGGCTCAAGTGGTAGAGTGCCAGCCTTGAGCGAAACAGCTAAGAGCCAGTGCCCAGGTCTTGAGTTCAGGCCTCAGAACTGGCACTCCCACTCAGGATCCATCCAGGATCCTGCTTTCCCTTGATCTGTCAGACCTCCTCTGCCTCCTCCAGTCTGTGACATTTCCACTGTCTTTTCTTTAGTATGAGCTTGACACTTTTGAAAAGGGCAGCTACTGATCCTGTGGGAAGCCTCCCAGTGTGACTTGGGTGGGTGTTTTTTTTTTTTTTTGGCTGGTCCTGGGGCTTGAACTCAGGGCCTGGGTGCTCTCCTTGAGCTAGTTCTAGGCTATCACTCTACCACTTGGAGCCACAGCACCACTTCTAGTTTTCTGGTGTTCACTGGAGATATGAATGTCACAGACTTTTCTCTCTGGGCTGGCTTTGGACCAACATCATCAGATCTGAGCCTCTTTATTGGCTAGAATTCCATGGGTGAGCCACTGGAACCCAGCTAGGCATATCTTGGTTTATTTGTTTGTTTATGCCTAATTTTATAACTGAATGAGAAAGCTCAGTTATGTCATATCAATTTCTGATGTCTCATTGCCTGGGTGTATCTTTGGCCATCTACTTAAGGTGATCCTTGTCAGTATTTTTCAGGATGAGGCCACTGTTTCTTACATGGTAATTGGCAAATAATCTGAGTCTATAGTTCAATTGCAAAGAGATTTTCTTCAAAGTGTATCTCTGTGCAGGTTTAGCTTAGGAAACAGATGGTTTGAGATGGACATGGGCCAGGTTGGTATTCCAGCAAGATCTTCTGCCTCATCTCTAAATGGCCCAGCTTGTGAAGTGCCTGTGCTTCATCCTCAAGTTCTGTTTGAGAACCTAGCCTGATGTTAGAGATTTGCATATAAGCTTTTCTGCAAGATAGTTTCCTTCCAAACTGACATTCACAAAGTGAGTTAGGTTTAATATAAGCAACACAAAATGGAACTGGTATCAAGCAGCATTTATTTAGTGTCTCTGTGTATCTGCTACTATGTTAAATCTAAGGAAGGTGAAAGTCGTAGTCTCTGTCCATGAATCCAGCACATTTCTTCAAAGTATGATCCTTTGAGCTCCTGTTCTGACACAATTGTTTAACTACATTGGTTTTACACTTCTCTTTAAATAGCTTTTCACCTGTGACACTCATCTTCAGTGAAACACCAAAAAGAATCTGGAAGTGGAGCTGTGGTTCAAGTGGCTAGGCCCTAGGCTAGAACAAAAAAGCTCAAGAGCAATGCCCAGGCCCTGGGTTCAAGCCCCAGAAATGAGGTAAGAGGAAATTAGCAGCTACTAGATAAAACAGAAGGTTAAGAGGCCAGAGCTAGAGTGGCTCAAGCCTACGATTATAACTACCTAAGGAAATTGAGTCTGAGGATCCAGATTTGAAGCCAATCCAGGCAGACAAATCGAAGACTTATCTCTAAATAACCAGCCTGGGTTCAATTTCATTACCGGACAGAAACAAAAACAAAAAAGTAAACAAAATTTCTGGGGAAGGTTTATTTAGAATGATGGCTCTACTGAAACCACTGAAGCAGTAGAAAACATAGATTCTCTTTTTTTCTCTCCTGTCTCTCTTTTCCTTGTTCTTTTTTTCTTCTTTCTCTCTGCTCTCTTTCTCTCCTAGCACATGCTAGGCAAGACATCTAACCACTGTGTTTGATACCCAGCCACATGTTTGGATTTTTACATAATCCAATTCTCTCCAGGTGCCGGTGTCTCACGCCTGTAATCCTAGCTACTCAAGAAGCTGAGATCCAAGAATCAGGGTTCAAAGCCAGCCCTGGCAGGAAAACCTGTGAAAGTGAAACTCTTATCTCCAATAAACCACCAGAAAACCGCAAGTGGCACTGTAGCTCAAATGGTAGAGTGCTAGCCTTGAGCTGATTTGCTCAGGGACAATGCCCAGGCCCAGAGTTCAAGCCCCAAGACTGCCAAAAAAAAAAAAATCCAATCTCTTTACCTCCGAAAAGTTCCATTTTCCTTATATTTATAAACTTATACCTTTCTAGCTCCACAACTCCAGACTTCACACATTTACACTACTGAAGGATAATGAGATGCATCTTTTTTAATGAGGGAAGGGGGGCTCATCTTAAAAACCACAAATCAAAGCATCTTATTCGTCTGCTTAGAAACCTACTGCCTTTTCCCATTAAGTTCCATATTAAGAGTTAAAACTATCCTGAGCTGGGCATAGGTGGCTAATGCCTGTAATCCTAGCTACTCAGGAGTCTAATGTTTTGGGATCATAGTTCGAGATGAGCTTGGGCTAGAAAATCTGAGATTCATCTCCAGTTAACCACAGAGAGAGAGAGAGAGAGAGAGAGAGAGAGAGAGAGAGAGAGAGAGAGAGAGAGAGAGAGAGAGAGAGAGAGAGAGAGAGAGAGAGAGAGAGAGAGAGAGAACAACAACTTTATCCCATCTCATAAGCTGGACGAGCCATGGTGTTCAAGTCCCAGGCCTCCTCTTATTTTTCATTTTGCAAACCTCCTCCCCCTCATTTTTTTGTGCCAGTCCTAGGGCTTAAACTCAGTGTCTGGGCACTGTCTCTGTGCTTCTTTTTCTCAAGGTTAGTACTCTACCATTTGAGCCACAGCATCACTTCTGGCTTTTTCTGTGTATGTGGTACTGAGGGATCAAACTCAGGGCTTCATGCATGCCAGGCAAGCACTCTACCACTAAGCCACATTACAATCCCCTTGACCCGTTTTTTTGCAGCATTTTTTTCTTTTCTTGGATTACTAAAATTTGTTAAGGCCTTTGCATTTGCTAGTTAGTCCTCCCTCACCTTCTCCTGCCCAATTCATATAACTAAACGTCCTTGCAAACACTTTGCTACTGGCCTGGACAGCCCTGTTCTGCCCATTTGGGCCTTGCCAAGTCAGTGGCTTGGGTAATCCCTGATCTCGGGATAGTTGGGAGGGTACTTAGCACTCAGTACCTGTTGGAGGGTCAGATCTTCAAAAA
Source organism: Dipodomys merriami (assembly GCF_024711535.1). Classification (NCBI taxonomy): domain Eukaryota; kingdom Metazoa; phylum Chordata; class Mammalia; order Rodentia; family Heteromyidae; genus Dipodomys; species Dipodomys merriami. Next base: position 661,377 of record NW_027206006.1, read on the forward strand.
CACAAATGCAGATGGACACTCCCAGTCTCCTTTTCCCAGCTGACATCACTCCAGTGACTATGGTCAGCCAAACTTTAAACCACCCGGTTGGTGCCCAAACTCAATGAACCAGAGCCCAGCCACTTCAGAACAAAGAAGAACCCAGACCCAGAAGTATACCTGGCCAGACCCACCCCACAGGGGGAAGTATTTCCCAGGCATTGGGAGCACACTTTGTAGGCATCTGCAGTGGCTATGTGCTGCCTGGGTGCAAGGTACTCTCTAAGTTGAGGTTGGCAGGAGCAAGGTGCTGGTAAGCCTTGATTGCTGAGAAGGGTAAAGGAGGGAAAAGGCAGCCTGATGGTAGGAATGAGAGACACAAAGCATATGCATTTTGGTTCCTTAAAAATATGAATCCCTTTGGCTTATTTTTTTTTAATTTACTGGCATATTTCTCTTTTCCAATTCATCATAAGATACCCAGAAAACTTAGGAAACCATTAAATAATGCAATTTTACTTTCATCTACCTGTTATTTATTTATGTTTGCAGAGAGATGATGAATTTATTGAGAGTAGAGTATCTACATTCCTTCTACTAATAATATTAACAGTATAAACAATATAAACTCTTTGTCTTCCATCCTAACACATTCTAGATGATGTTTTATGTTCTTTTTTGGTCGGTTCTGGGGCCTGAACTCTGGGCTTGGGTGCTGTCCCTCAAGTCTTCAGCATAGGGCTAGCACTCTACCACTTGAACCACAGTGCCACTTCCGGCTTTTTCTGCTTACGTGGTACTGAGGAATTGAACCCAGGGCCTCATGCATGCAAGGCAAGTACTGTACCACTGAGCCACCTTGCCAGCCCCTCTAAATGATTTTTACTCATGTAGATTCAAATTTAGATGGTGATGACCAAAGTATAGAGATTACCATTGTTTCCTGTTTCAGAGTATGTCCTAATCTCATATGAAGTTAAATGAATTACATTTCTACAATGATATATTTTGTATGTATTACATATAATGCATGCATTACACATAGTATACAACACATACACACACACACACACACACACACACACACACACACACACACACACACACACGTATTCATACAGCTTAACTCCAAGGTATCTTAAAGTTGCCTTCTGATTTCATGCCTCGTCATTCTTTTTCTCCCCGGTATTTTAATGGCTCCAGGCAACTAGTATCATGTATACCTTTTAGCTTTCTCATGGATTGTTTTTATACCTTTGAACACTCTCTGTGGCATTTTCACCTGTCACAGTCTGATGTACATCTCATGGCAGGCATTTGCAGATAACTATGGGGCTAATCAGGTTAACATAAATTAGTGAATTGAATTTGAGTGCCAATTTTGAGGTGCAGGAGCATTGCCTAAAAGGACCAGTAGCTATTTGGCATGAAGTAGTCATTAAACAGTGACTATAGAGCCTTTGTTGCTAGATCTTTCAGTTTTCAAGGGAAATTGGACACTTGCACTTTTGTATGAAGACTGGTTTTTAAACATGGAACTCATTTAAAAGTTTAGGCACTATATAGATAAATTAAAAACATCTCTAGGCTAGATTTGACACTCCAAGCTCTAGACATGTGTTTGGTTCTTTGTGTATGAATCATGTCTCCTGATTCAAATGAGTGTTTTCCTTTCTGTTAGCATTTTTGGTATGTATCTTAATTATAGTAGTGTGCTGGTCTTTCTGCCTTAGTTGTTAACATGTTTATAAAATCTGTTTGAAACACATATTGGCTCTTTCCTACATGTAGTCCATCTCTCTATAAAATAGGTTTATACATACCTGTGTGTATGGGTGAAGGAGGGTGAAAGAGAAAGAGAGAGAGCACAAGAGAAGAGGGTAAAGGAAAGGGGAGGAAATACATTTATTCTCTCATGCTATTTGATTCTCCTCTTCTTCTGGAAGGAATTAGATTGGGTAATTGAATTGCTGCTTAAAAGTTGATCTGAGGTGCAGGGAATGTGGTTTAGTGATAGTGCTTGCCTACCATACATGAAAGCCCATTGTTCGGTTCCTCAATACCACATACACAGAAAAATCCAGAAGTGAGGCTGTCTCTCAAGGGTTAGAGTGCGAGCCTTGAGCAAAAAAAGCTCCAGGACAGTGCCTAGGCCTTGAGTTCCAGTTCCAGGACTGGCAAAAAATGTTAAACTAGGAATTCAATGGATATACCCAAATGGTGGAGCTCTTCTCTGGTATGTGTGGGGTCCTAAGTTCTATCGCTAGCACTGTAAAAAAAAAAAGTAAATATAAAATATAAGTCAATCGTCATCTCTTTTGTCACATCAAATGTTCCAATACTAACAGAATTTTGGTATATTTATGATGAATATTTTTAATAATAGCAAAAGGCCCAGAATAGTGTTTTATATTTATAATCCTAGACACTCCAGAGAAGGAGATAGGAGGATTAAGGTTTAAGAGCAGACCAAACAAAAAGTTAGTGTTTCAGAGATAGCAAGCATGGTAGTGTATGCCTGTAATCTCAGGTACTTGAGAGGCAGAGGTAAGAAATTCATGGTCTGAGGCTTGCCTAGACAAATTTGGGAAACCCTATCTAAAAAACAAAAGCAAAAGGATTAGGGACATCTTTTATTCCCTAGGGCCACCACTACAAATAGGAAACAAAACCCTAAAAAACTGTTCTGACAGAAATGTTTTTTGATAGATTAAATCTCTGGAAGAGTTTTAGTAGGAAGTGATTACTAAAGATTTTAAAGGATAGTCAGTAAAAGGGGAAATAGATAATGAACCTCCTCACAATGAAAAACTTGCTCAGGGAAAGACTCTAGGAAGACAGGAAAAAAATAAACTATAAAGTAGCATGAAATATTTGCAAGCCATATAGTAGAGGAATTAAATCTCCAATAAACAGTGTTCTCAAGTCTCTGTAGTACATTATGATAAAAACCAAACCAGAATGATTGGATAATGACCAAAAGATACAAATAAATGTTTCACTAAAGAATATATACTCAGCAAATAAACATATAAAAGGATGCGTTGGTCCCAACCGTTAGAGGAATGCAATTTAAAATGCTCAGTGAGGTACCAGTACACACCTATCTGAATGGTTCAATCAAAATAGTGACAACACATGGTTGATCAGAATTCAGGGGAACTTGATTATTCTTACATTGCCACTTGGAAAATGAAGTGATAGTTTACATGGGAAAAGAATAGAACAATACCTTGTTTTGGGACAGTCCTGTGGATTGAGCTCAGTGCCATGGCACTATCCTTGAGCTTTTTTGCTCAAGGCTAGCGCTCTACCACTTGACCCACAGTGCCAGTTTCCGTGCATGTGGTACTGAGGAATCAAACTCAGGGCTTCATGCATGCTAGGCAAGCTTTCTATTGCTAAGGCACATGTCCAGCCTAACAGTAACATTTAAAACTAAACTGAGTAGCTCAAGAGAAAGCTTTGGTTCCCATAAACACCTATACATAAGGTTTCTGAATCATCTTATTTCTGTGATAGTCCCAAAGTACATTTATACCAAGGACTATTCAGAAACAATAAAAAAAAAGTCTTAATACAATAAAAGTGGGTCTGGAGGGACTTAAATGCTGTGTAAAAAATTCTTAACAAGTGGCATGCTATGTAATTTCATCTATATTTCTTGAAGTGAAATAGGTTCAGTTGAAATCTGTTGAAATGTGAAGATTGGTGGATTCTGCCACAATGAATTATGCTTCAGTTATGGAAGCTGTTACTAGGAGAACCTGGGGGAAGATCTGTGGGATCTTGTCTGTATTAATTTACTAATGTTTCTGCCTGTGACTCTGTGAAAGTGTAAAAAGATTTAGACAAATAATGTATACTAAAAAAGCTGACCTCAATCACGTTTTTCCCTTGGGCTTTCTGATAAAGATGATCGTTGAGTCTCCAGTGATAACTGAAGATGGAAACTGGGAGTCAGTGGAGAATTCTGAGTCTGTGAAGAGTAATGAATCTGTTGACCAACATGCCAATCAAGAAAGTTAATGGAAGCTGTAGTGCCCAGTTGAAAAGACCAGATGTTGGGTCTTCCAGGGACCCTGAGACTTCAGAAGTTCTCCCTTTTCAGGTATTACAGACAGCCACTGACTAGAATCTCTATTTTTTTTTTTTTGTGGGTCATGGGGCTTTGAGCTCTGGGCTTGGGCGCTGTCCCTGTGCTCTTCAGCTTAAGGTGAGCACTCTACCACTTGAAACACAGCACCACTTTCGGTTTTTCTAATGGTTTATTGGAGATAAGAGTCTCATGGACTTTCCTGCCTGGGCTGGCTTTGAACTCTGATCTTCAGATCTCAGATACTCAGCCTCCTGAGTAGCTAGGAAAACAGGTGTGAGCCTCTGGTGCCCAGCTAGAATCTCTATAAAATATTGGGATTTAAAAATATTGGGGTTAACCTGGTACCCCTGGCTCAGACCTGTAATCCTAGCTCCTGAGGATGCTTAGGTCCAGATGAAATGCAGATTCAATTTCCAACTAAATTCCAGCAAAATGCTACACTAGAGGTATGGCTCAAGTGGTAGAATGCCAGTCATGAGCAAGCAAAACAAACGTGTGAGGCCCTGGTACAAGGAAAAAGAAGTTGGGGTTAACAGACTCAAGCTCAATGCTAATTTAGGATTGAAATTCTTTACTTGTTTTTACAACCATAAATAATAGTTTTTCAGTTCTATAAATGCCATCAGCAGTGATTACCTTTGCTGCATGGTGCCTACATGATGAAAACATGCAAGTGTCTGTCAGTCAAGCAGTGCATTAAGCAAATATTATTTGGTTCCCCATACTTTGGCTAATAATTAGATAACTTACGTATATTATACTTTTTCATACTTTCTTGTGTCTTCCCTCCCCCGCTCATTTACTGGGACAGTAGGAAACTTTCCAAAGATATATCCCAAGCCAGATGGGGATATTGGAGCAGCTGGGGCAACTCATTGCTCTCCTCAGGCTCAGCTACAGTAGCCATTGTGTGTAAGATCATCAGTCATTTCATTACTGTGTGTGTTTATATTGTTACAAGGGACTTTGTTAATAAATCTCCTTCTACATTTGTTCAAGGGATTTAATTGTTTGAAGACAAGTGATCATGAGATAGATGATAGACATCGCAAGTAGAATTGGTAGCATTTTCTTATTAGAATGAAGTCTAGGAATTGCTATAAATGTCTGTTCTTTAGTGATGATGTATCAGAGTTTTTGTATAAAAAATGTTATACTAAGGAGATATTTCCAAGGACTAATAACCCTAATTGTTAAAAATAAACTGTCTTATAGCTATCATGATTTTAGATGTATGGACTTTGATATTACATTTTTGAAATTTAGGTTGTTTAGTTTGGTAATAAAGAGCAACACATTTTGATTTTTCTCTAGGACAAGATACTTCAAATATCATTGCAAAGGCAGAGACTTCCCTTGGGATCCCTAGTCCCATTGAGATTTCAGCCGAAGTCAAACATGCTGGAGGTCTGTATATGGAAACATTAAGTCCTAGGATACTTTGGATTCAGTAGCTAGCTTGTGCATTTTTGATACTAAGGACATGGGGATATTCTACAGGTGTGGTGTGTTGTCTTGTGAATCCAGCTGCCAGTTAGAGATCTGTGTCTTATAACTGCTCATATCCCTCTACTCTGCATCTGAAGTAATTTCAAGGACTGCTACATATTAAAATGATATTGTTATATATGTTGAATATAAGAATTGCTTAGCACTTTGTTTGGCAACCAAGGCTAGGTGAATTTAAATCTGTCACGACCAAAAAGTATTTTTGTTCATTTAGGGCTATTTTTTGCCTTTTGTTTTTTGTTTGTTTGATTGTTTTTCTGCCTTTTGTTTTCTGATAACTGGGAATTGAGCCCAGGATGTTGCACTAGCTAGGCAAGTGTTTTGCCATTGAGCTGAGGTACATTCTAGACTTTTTTTCTATTTTTTTTTTTGCATTTTCTTTATCTACTGAGGGGCGTCTGAGTTGGTTCCATATCTTAGCTATGGTAAATAATGCTGCAGTAAACATAGTTGTGCTGGTAGCTTTAGGATGGTCTTGTTTGTGATCATTTGAGTATATGCCCAAAAATAGGATTGCTGGGTCATAGGGGAGCTCTATGTAGTCTTTTGAGGAACCTCTATACTACTTTCCAAAGTGGTTGAACAAGTTTACACTCCCACTAACAATGCAGTAGGGTTCTGCACATATCCCCTCCAGCATCTGTTGTTATTAGAGTTCTTTATTCTAGCCATTCTAACTGGGGTGAGGTAGTATCTCAATGTTGTTTTGATTTGCCTTTTTTTTTCATGGCTACGGTGGTTGAGCATTTCTTCATGTGTCTATTGGCCATTCTTATTTCCTCTTCAGAGAAGTTTCTCTTTAAGTCTTTAGCCCACTTATTTATTGGGCAGTTGTTTCTTTGAGGATTTGTTGTTGGAGGATTTGATTTTTTGAGTTCCAGGTATGTTTTAGATATGAGACCCTTATCTGTTGTATGGCTAGTGAAATACTTCTCCCAATCGGTGGGCTTTCTATTGATCTTGCTAACTATGTCCTTTGCCATGCAAGAAGCTCTGCAATTTCATGCAATCCTATTTGTCCAATCTTTCTTTGCTTTGTTGTGTTTCTGGGTCTCTTTTAAGAAAAATTTGGCCTGTGCCAAGGTTTATTCTTGAAAGTTTGTAATGATCAAAAGGAAACCTGCACTTCTAATCCATATAGAAAAGTTTTGAAGACCAGTCTGTTTTCTTCATCTCTCATAGCCCTTATTGTTTCTCATTTAAGACTCTTTACTCATCTCTATCATTTTTTCTCTAGAAGCAGATTTATTCTACCTGTCTTTCTCCATCTTCAGAGTTATATTGCGTCTTGGCATACACCTATCAGATACTAATAGGTTCCACTATCACTACTTGTGAATACCTAAGAGAGAACTGGATTGACCTACTTTCAGGTCCATAGTGCATGGGTCAGTAGAATGGAGAGATAACTTCATCGGACATGGCAAATTACTCCATATATGAGGCACTGTTCTTAATGATGCTTGCATAAGTGAGGCTACTTTGTCTGTGACTAACACACTATGTGTTTAAAAATGAGTTTATTTTTCTCCCTGAAGAACTCTACAAATAGAGTACTGCATGTTATTTTGGTGAATGTAGGGTCCTGGTATCTTCACTTTTATTTGTTAGGTTCTTTATAATTTTGTAATTGTTGTCAGATAATGCTGTGAGTGCAGGTATGGTATTCTCAAACAGATAAGCTCAAATTCAGGAGTTACAGAGACAGGAAGTTTCATTTCTCCTCATACTCCCAGCAGCTAGAATGGTTTAATGTCTAACTCTGATGCTTTGAGATGTTGGAAGATTAAAGTGTTGGCATTTTCAGAAATTTTTGTCAGGAATTGCTTTTAGTGGGCAAGGAAAACAGGAGTTAGAAGTATGTTTGGATAGTAAACAGCAGTGATTTTATAAGACTTGAAGGATATTTGTCATTCAGAGCCAGCCATATTTTAGAAGGGGAATAAAAATTATGGAGAACCCTGGGAAGAGTGGCTAGTATTAATGTATTAAAAAGTTAGAGAGTTAATGGATCATGAATATGAAAATCTAAGGAAAGGTGATAGGGAGAATACACCTTTTTTATACCTTTGAAGACTAGCATGGAGAACAGAATTTAGGTTGTGTTTACTTGTGTCTCATGAGTAGAGAACTCCCACTACTCAGTGGAAGTTTTATGGACTTAGATTTTAGTTGAATATTAAGTGTACCAGAATAGAATGGGTGGCTTTTTTATCCTAACGTCTTTCTCATCTTCTAAAATTTCTAAGCATTAATTTCACTGTGAAGGAAAGTATACTGGCGATGGTTTTTTTTTAGAAGTTTGAGATAAAACATACCAATGAAATCACTTGGTCATCTTTTTTGCAATTTTGTCAAGTTCCTTTAAGGATGTTGTCTTCTGCTTTCTGTGTGTGTGTGTGTGTGTGTGTGTGTGTGTGTGTGTGTGTGTGTGTGTGTGTGTTTAGTGTTCCTGGAGCTTGAAGTCAGGGCCTGGGCGCTGTTCCTGACCTTTTTGCTCAAGGCTGAGTAGCTAGGATTATGGTTGTGAGCTACCAGTGCCCGGCCTCTTTCTTTTTTAATGTGTATGTTCTGGCACTGGAGCTTGAATTCTGTCTTCACAGTCTACCTTGTCTCCCTCCTCCACAGATGGCATTTGAACCCTGCCTCTGGTTTTTGCGGGATAAATAAATGGAGATGAAAGTCTCACAGACTCTTCTGCCCTGGTGGCTTTCCATTGTGATCTTTAGATCTCAGCCCAGAGTAGCTAGGACCATAGGCATGAGTCAACAGTCACCCTGTCCTGCTTTCCCAATTCAGATTGATACTTAAAAACTTTTTAACTGTTATTAAAAGATACTGGTTACAGTTATAGAAGTTGGGTAAAGAATACATTTCTTTTTTATCAGTCATGGACATGAACTCTGGGCCTGGACGCTGCCTCTCACCTCTAGAGCTCAAGGCTAGTTAGTGCTCTACTACTTGAGCCACAATGCCACTTCTAGTTTTCTGATGGTTTATTGGAGATAAGAGTCTCACAGACTTTGATGCCAGGGCTGGCTTTGAAGCACAATCCTCGGATCTCAGCTTCCTGAGTAGCTAGGATTACAGGTGTGAGCCACTGGTGCCTTGCTAAGAGTACATTTCTTTTTGGACAGTGTCACCATTTCCTTCTCTGTTAGGCTTGTTTAGAGGGAGTCTAGTGTGGCCTTCAATCTTTTTTTAATTTTTTATTTTTTATTGTGATTGATTACATAATTTCCCGAATTTCACAGTATTGTGGGATAGTGATGCTGTTAAAGTCACAAACACATTCTAACTTTCCTGGAGCAAATTGTCTATTATGGTCATAACATTTATGAGTTCTATGAACTTTGTGATAGTTATTTCTTCGACATTGGGTGGTATGTACATTTCTTTTGTTTTGCATAGCATCAGCTGTTCCCTCTTTCCCATTTGTTCCCTCCCTCACATAGCTGTCATTAAGTTGCTTAGTTCATTTTGGTCAATGTCCTGTGCAGATGATGGGTCCTGCTGTTGTATGTTTTCCCCTGATTCCCTCTAGTTCTGTGTCATCTTCCTGGTTCCCCTCTGGTGTACACATATATACCATACATGTGATCAGCAGCATGGAGTTATTTAGTAGTGGTTTGACGAGATGAAGTTCTTTGTTTCTTAAGTCTTGTTAATTTTGTTGTATCACCTAACATTTTGGATTTAACATCCACTTATCAGGGAGACCATATACCATTTGTCTCTTTGCTTTAGGCTTACCTCACTCAACATGCTTTCTTCTAGCTCCATCCATTTCCCTGCAAATGTCATTATTTTGTCATTTCTAATGGCTACATAATATTCCATTGTGTATAGATACCACAATTTTTGGATCCATTCATCTGTGGTGGGACATCTGAGTTGTTTCCATATCCTAGCTATTGTGAACAGTGCTGCAATAAACTGGAGGTGCATCTGTCTTGTATACTGGTTCCTGTTGTTCAGGATAGATGCCTGGAAGTGGTATGACTGGGTCATAATGGAGGTCAATATTTAGCTTTCTGAGGACCCTCCAGATTGCTTTCCAAAGTGGTTGCATAAGTGTACATTCCCACTAGCAGTGTAATAGGGTTCCTCTTTCTCCGCATCGCCTCTAGCATTTGTCATTGCCTGACTTGTGGATGTGGGACATTCTGACTGGGGTAAGGTGGTATCTCAGGGTTGTCATTATTTGCATTTCCTTCACAACCAGGGACGGTGAACATTCCCTCATGTGTTTCTTTGCCATTTTTATCTCTTCATCTGAGAAGTCTCTCTTTAGTTCACTTGCCCATTTAGTAATTGGTTTGTTAGGTTTGGGAGGGATTAGTTTCTTTTTTTTAATTTATTTTTTATTGTGAAAATACTGTACAGAGGGGTTACAATTACATGGGCAAGATAATGAGTACATTTCTTATCAAGCATTGTAGCCTTCTCCTTTGTTTCCCCTTCCCATCCCTTTCCATCCTCCCTCTGGCCCCCTCACCTAATCCTCCCTGCCACCCCCAAAGTTGTAAAGTTCATTTTTACATAACAAGTTGTACTTCTCATTGTTGCAATGGGCCCACCTGTATCCTCATTTAAACGACTTGTTTTTCCCCTTCCCCTGGGATTAGTTTCTTGAGTTCCCTGTATATACTGGATATTAACCCCTTGTTTGATATATTGCTGGTAAATATTTTTCCCAATTAGTTGGTTGTCTTTTTAGCTTGGTTGCGATAGCTTTAGCTGTGCAGAAGCTTTTTATTTGAATGTAGTTCCATTTGTCGAGTCACTCTCCCAATTTGTTGTGACTCTGGGACTCTGTTCAGGAAGTTTCTTCCTGTGCCTATAAGTTCAAGTGTCTCTCCTACTCTGTCCTGCAGTAGTTTCAGAGATTCAGGTTTAATGTTAAGATCTTTAATCCATTTTGAGTTGATGTTGGTGCATGGTGGTAGGCTGGGGTCCACTTTTAGTCTTCTGCATGTGGCCGCCCACTTTTCCCAACACCAGTAGTTGAAGAAGCATTGTTTCTTCTATTGTATGTCTTTTAGCCTTCAGTCTTAAGGACTAGTTTATCTTTACTGCTGCGCCCTGATTCCTCTGAATTCACTCTTATTCCTCAGGTTTTCAGTGAAATCTGTTCACTTTGGTTGTTTAAAAAACCAGATGTTTCAGCATAGCTTGAGCTATGGGGATTGTGTTGCTTACTACTTATGCTACTTCTTCTCCCAACTGTGTGATGTTACCTAGTGTTTGAACAGTGCATTACTCAGATAAAGACAAATCAACACATCTGTAGATTCTTGGAACATTTTACTTATATAGCTGTATCCTCTGAAGTTTTTTGACTTTAAAGTAGTAGCTGCTTCAGCCTTCCTTGATGCCAGACTTTATCCCTGACTTACATTGCCTGTGAGTGTTCTGTTGTCTGTAGGTTCTCCTCTGTGTGTTGGGGTTTGGAACTTTTCTCTAGGCAGAAAGCCCAGCTGTGGGGCTGACTTTGTTTCTCTTTTCTCCTGGACCAAAGTGGGTTTTTTTTTGTCTTTTTGTGTAGTATCTAAAAATAGTTCTTTCTTCTATTTTGTCTGGTTTTCTAGTTGCTGTATAGGAAGGCAAGTGTAGAACTTGAAAGCAAAAGTTCTCTCCATAATAGAGTGTTTGATATAATATAGTTAAATTACTTGGTGTACTAGTTGATCTAGTATAAGATTTTTAAAGGCAAACAGAACTAATTATTCTTGAAACATACTCATCTTTGTAATGTATATTGATTCCCATACTAAGAATCAGCATAGTCTTTTAGGACAAAGTTGAGCTATAATTTTCATACAGTAAAACTTTTTTCTGCAATATGACTTTGTGTTGAGAAATAATGGTTATGTTTATACTGTATAATCACAGTATATTGTGATGCACAGATACAGAATATTTTCTGTATTTGTATGGCTCACTGAGATATAAGAATATTTTCATTATCTGAGGGAGTTCCTTCATGCCAGTTTGTAGCCACACCTTTCTGTCTGTTCACAGCATTTGCCATCCATTGATCTGTTTCTGACTATAGTTTCCCCTTGTTTAGAAAAATGTTTACTATGTGCAGATCAATACTTTTTTTTTCTTTTGCCAGTCCTGGGGCTTGAATTCAGGACTTGAGTGTTGTCCCTGACCCTTTCTGTACTTAAGGCTAGCAGCACTATTTCCTAATTTTTTTGAGAAGTAATTTGGAAATAAGAATCTCATGGACTTTCCTGCCTGGGTGGCTTCGAATGTGATCTTCAGCTCTCAGTCTTCAGAGTAGCTGAGAAGCTAATATTGCAGGCACAAGTCAGCGGACCACCATTGCCTGGCTATTTTAACCTTTCTTTTTTTCTTTTGGCAATATGAAGTACCACTTGAGCCACATCCTTAATCCTTTCTTCTGCATGCCTCTATCTATCTACCTATCTATGTGTCTATCTAACTATCTATCTATCTATCTATCTATCTATCTATCTATCTATCTATCTATCTATCTATCTATCTATCTATCTATCTATCTATCTATCTATCTATCTATCTATCTATCTATCTATCTATCTATCTATCTATCTATCTATCTATCTATCTATCTAGAGGGAGTAGTTATTTATTTTGATCTATGTTCTCAGAGATGTCAGTTCAAAATGTCAGGGAGGGCATGGCAAAGCAGAATCAATCATACCATGGCAACTAGAAAGCAGAAATAGATAGTTTGTTTTTGGATCTGATCATCGGTTTTGCTTGTGCTGGCTTTGGACTACAATTCTGCCTCTACTTTGTAAGGAGCTGTGATGACAGGCATACACTGTGTCTTTGGATTCTCTTTTTATTCTTTTCACTGTGTAGCCTGAGCATCCATGAATGGATATGAATGTAGCTTAGGCTCGCCTCAGACTCACAATACTCATACCTTAGTATCTGGAGTATTGGCATTATAGGCATGCACTACAATATTTAGTTATACTTTAGCTTTATGCTTTATATTTTTTTCTTAATTTTCATACTGAAAATTAAAACAGTGAATTTTCATAATGTGAACTTGTTCAGAATCTTTAAGAGATAGTATGCCCCTTCTAGGAAGATAACTATAGTCCTGACATTTATCTTAGAATAATTTTGTTTGCTTTTATACTTTACATACTTATAGTACATTTTGTATCTAGCTTCTTCCACAACATTTTTGTATCATTTGACCATGTTGTATTTTGGATGTGGTATTCCATTTTGTCACTATGTCATATTTTATTTATCCCACAGTTGTTAAGCACTAAAATAGTTTCCATGTTATAGCTATCACAAATACTGCTGCTCTGAATATTTTTGTTTATGTCTTTTTTTGGCCAATACTGGGGCTTGAACTCAGGGCCCAGGCACTGTCACTGAGCTTCTTTTGCTCAAGGCTATCACTCTACCACTTGAGTCACAGTGCTATTTCCTGTTGTAATGAGGAATTGTTCTCAGGGATTCATGCATGCTAGGCAAGCACTGTACCATTAAGCTGTCTTCTGATGAACCACTGTACATATGTAGCATAGTAGATACTGGCCAGCAGTTTTCCAAAGAGGAGAATCTACTATGTTTCCACATGCAGTGTGTAATTATTTCCCTTGCTGTTCCACATTCTTCCCAGTACTTAGTATTGTAAGTCACTCTTAAAGAATTGAAACATAAATGGTTGGGCACTGGTGGTTCATGCTTGTAAACCTAGCTCTTCAGGAAGTTGAGATCTGGGGTTGTGGTTCAAAGACAGCCCAAGCAGGAAAATCTGCAAGACTCTTCTCTCTAATGAACCAGCAAACAAAGCAGGAAGTGGAGTTGTTGCACAAGTGGTAGAGTACTATCCTTGAGGAAAAAAGCTCATAGACATCACCTAGGCCCTGAGTTTTAAGTCCCTGGACTGCCACAAACCCCCCACAATACATGCAAATGTATTTTCCCAGTATTGTAGTACTGACATTGATGTTGCTATCTAGGGAAAGGACATTATTAGCGGGGGTTTAGATGCCTTAGAATTCATTGGGAAGA